>NW_026614752.1:0-120129 GCF_030052815.1 Hevea brasiliensis
CTTGTACATTCCAATCTCCACCGTTGATCCTACTTGAGACAAACCGGAACCCTTAGATCAAGAGAAAACGACAATACGGCGTCTTTCGCTCTTAGCCCTCGGATCGTTCGGACAAGGAAATTTGGGACCGTCGGATGGAAAGAAAAGGACAAATATTATGAAGAGTGATCTCAACCATTCATTTTGATTCTCTTTAATTCCTGAACCTCCGATCATGTCGAAATCTTGACCCTCCATCTTCCTCAAAATCAATCGACCCTTCACGAAGAGAACCGATTCCTATAAATACTGCATAAAAATTGTTCAAGGGACGGACGGAAAAATAGACAAGAGGTTGTTATTATAGCGGAGGAACTCACGAAAGTTCATTTAGTTTGTTACTCTGCTATTTAGAAGTATCGATCAAAAGACTTTTGAAACTAGTTTTACGAAGTGTTTTCTTGAAGAGATGCGAATCTGGAACTCTACATTTCGGTTTGTTCATTATCTGGTCATACTCTCACTTTACGCCTTTTATTATCTCTGTTTTCCTTGTCCAAGCTCAATATCACTCGTTTCTTTTGATCGATTGCATTTTAGCTAAGTACTCTCAGTTCACGAAGAACACGCCCTCGGGCTAATCGGTCCACTTGTCTTATCCTGTTTGCCACTCCATAACTATTTTAGTAGCCAGGTTCCTCACGGTAAGAGTCCATATTCTTTGTTTACGTTATTTTCCACACTTTCTTTGTTCTTCATACATCATAACTTTCTTCAAGGTTATTTTGTACAAGAGAACCCAAGAAAAATGTTATTATGAAGTTCATGCTCTTTGTTTTATTAAGTATCTACGTTTATTTTCCGCATTTTCCTTGTTCTTCTTACGTCTACTATTTTCTTCAAGATCATACGCACAAGCAATCCCCAAAGAAAGTCACTCTCAAATCATCTTTTAGTGATCGGTTCATTTTATTGATCTCATCATTTACGAAAGCAAGTTTTCTAACTCCTAGTAATATGTAAATGGTTGGGTAAGCGTAGTAGCGCAACTTAGGGGTCTCTTTTAAAGAGAACATGAATAACACGTCGGGAAGATAGCCAAACTATTAGGCCAGCGTAAGCGACAATTCGACAAAGATGTCATAAAGTGGAATAAGACCAAAGTAAGCGAAGCAGTAGATCGGTCATTAATAGATATTGGTAAAATGAGCATGGAAGGTCGGTAAATCAAGTCTAGTTTTCCCTATCTAGTCAAAGGTGTCGAAGCCTTATCCCGACATCTTAGAGCGCAGAATCCTTAGCTTTAGGTTCTTATGTCATATAGTTGAAATTAAAAATCAGGAGATCGGAGAAATCCCTTCAGAGCTCTGTTAATCTGAAAGAGATCGGAAGAGAGTTCTTGTCGGTCTCAATCCAAAATTTTAATAAACGTAAAAGAGATCGGAGGAGAGTTCTTATCGGTCTCAACTCAAAACATTAATAAATAACTCTAAAGGAGATCGGAGGAGGTTCTTATCAGGTCTCCCCTCAAAATTAATAAATAACTTAAAAGAGATCGGAGGAGGTTCTTATCAGGTCTCCCCCAAAATTAATAAATAACTCTAAAGGAGATCGGAGGAGGGTTCTTATCAGGTCTCCCCTCAAAACAATAAATAACTTAAAAGAGATCGGAGGAGGTTCTTATCGGTCTCCCCCAAATTTTAATAAATAACTCTAAAGGAGATCGGAGGAGGTTCTTATCAGGTCTCCCCTCAAAATTACAATAAACAACTTAAAAGAGATCGGAGGAGAGTTCTTATCCGATTCTCACACCCGTTCACTAAGGTTGTCTTATTTACTTATGTATCTGGGTGATCCAAATTTAGTGAAAAATCAAATATTCCTTCTACCAAAAGGATTAACATTGCCGTCTAAGCCTTCCTAACTAATTTATAAAGGGCCTTGAATTAAATCTACTTACCCTTATTAAGGGAGGTGGGGTGCCTAACACCTTCCCCACCCGTTTACGGACCCCGAACTTAGAATCTCTGTTTTGAAGTGGTTTCATTTTTAATTTAACTTCTCAAATGGTTTTCTTTAGTTTCCCTCAAAACTAAGGTGGCGACTCCTCACTCTTTCCCACTTCGGTGAGTGATCGTCGGCGACCATAAAATCCATTGCGACGACTTGGCGACTCAGGGGATCGATCGGTCTAGTGGTCCAAAAGTAGATTTAATTTTGTCAGATCAAATTTTGAGAGATCAAATTATAGTTAGATTTGCTCATTCGTCTATTTTGTATTCGTTAATTTATATTGCTACTAACTTTTTTGTTTTATTTAGATGTCCTATCCTCACATTGATCTTCGTGTCAAAAAAGGGGAAAAATGAAAAAATAAAATCCCCCGAATTGGGAAGAGGTAAAGGTGTCCCTTCACACACTGAACACTTACACAATGTCCTCACACACTATGGTCCTAACAGGCTTTCTTACCCTTTTAGGAAAGTAGGAGGGTCATGTAGCGGTACAGTGGGTTTTACCCGTTAGTATCAGTGAAGGACGCTCAAATTGAAACTCGTTCTATTTAGTGATATCAGTGGAATTTTCCGAAAATATCATGGGGATAGAATGGGGCTCTCTTGTTCTGATGGGGCAATTTGAACACAGTGGCTATTAGAAAATTAGATCTGAGCTTAACTATCACGATGGTGAAAGCGTAGTAAGCTACCTTATAAGATAGAACTATCCCAAATAGGTAGCGCTTATCAGGTATCGAGAGTCTCCCTATTATAGGACAAAGGGACATGTTTACTCTTACCTTACTGCTTTGATTTCCTTTTGTTCATCTTATAAGGGTAATCTTGAATTCTCTTTGGAACACCTACACATTTTCCTACTTGATAAATGTGTATGTGTCACTGTGTATCAACGATATGATTCAAATTACCCCAATTTATCTTGCTAACGAATTTTTCATGAGCGTTACCAAACCAAGAGTGCAGTAAAGGATAGGCATCATTTATATCATGGCATCCTCGAGTCGATCGAGAAAAGGTTGAATGCTAAACTTTGGTCCAAATCGGCTCATAATCCGGTACCCTACAAAATGATGCTTAGAGGCACTGCTAGCTCGCTACCTTATTTGGATCTGAATAAAATAGAGTCGAATGAGCGACCTAGAGTGCATCTAGCGGATGGAGTGGCTTCGATCGAGGCCAAGATGCGTTTTGAAGAGAAATGCGGGAGGATTGCAACCTTAATGCAAGTCAAGGTCCAAATCCGGCATTAAAAGCCATGTTGTCGGCTTGGAATCCTAAGTAGGTATTCTCTTTCAATGACATTGATCGGTCCCCACTATGGAAGAATATCGGGCATTCTTTGGGGATCCCATACTCATTGCGAGCCGGATCTACTTACACCTCGAGCATAGGCAAACACAGAAGCGGTTGGCACATATGTTGGTTCTCCCGGAAGAAGTAAAGTCAAAAGCGGCCAAAGGAAAAACACATGGTTGGTATTGGACATATCTCCGAAATGTTTAGATCAATGCCTCCATGAGAAAGCAGTGGGGCCGGGTTTGATGGCTCTCGCTTTGGGAATCTACGGTCGATTACATTCCGGGACCATTGGGAATCATAACTTGCAGCGGTGGAAGTGTTGCGGGCGGTGGAAAGGCGTGATTAATCCAATACACTGCAATCCTTGCGGAGACTTTATTAACCCTTACCTCTGCGGACAACAGGCGAGAGGATCCCTTAAGTGTTGTTCTCAGCTGTTATACCTCTGGATTATCGGTCACATGTGTCTGTGGAGACAAAGGATTGACTTGGTACCTTGACGACCTCCCATTGAGAAGATGATCAGATTAGTGATCGGCCTAAGAATGAAAAAGCGATGGTGGGAGCAGTTTTGAGTTTCAATAGCCATGATTCTTGTTGGAGGAAAGGCGTGGGCGTCAAGCCAACCCGTTTTGATCGGTATGAAGGTATTCGGTCGGTGTCACGATCGAATGCCGGATACACAAGTTACACTCGGCATTGGTAATGAGGCGATTCGGCTCAACACGATCTGTGATCAACGTTGAAGAATACCACCAAGGTCACTTCTATCACGAGCTCAAAGGAGAAGAAGGGTTGAAAAGGCTGCAAATCTTGGGAAAACATCACTCGATGGAGAGATCGTCTAAGGGCCCAAGCACCTCGGGCGATTATCTTAAATGGAGGCGCGAGGATCGAGAACATTCAAGCTGTGAAATTCGAAGACAACAACCGCTCAGAGATGTCCTATTAGAAGAAGCGAATGGCCATCTGGATGACTCACTACGAGAGGCTAATCTGAGAACTCACAAGCTGCGAGGAACAAATAAAGCAATTTGAAGGACCAACGAGAAACTTAAAAGGAAAGTAAGAAGACTTAAGGAAGAGGTAAGTAGAAAGGATGGGGATCGAGAGCAAGAGTGCAGTGGGAAGAGGAAAGAGACTCTCTCAAAGTGAGGTAAAGAGATGAAAGTCTGAGAATAATAAGCTTAGGAAAGATGAAATACCAAGAGGTACTCGTTGAAGAATATAAGCAAGAAAACAAAAGAAGAAGCTCGAATTGAAAGGGCAGGCACAACTCATCGCGATATCTTGAAAGAGTGTACTAAGGAAAGAAAGGAAAAGGAAAAACAAAGCGCTCTCTATCAAGAGTTGAAAGAGAATGTGGACATTTGGAAAGAGCGATAGCAGGGAAAACAAAATTATTACGAATCAAAGTGCATACGAAAGCATTTGACCCATGAAGCAAGAAGAAAGGTTATATGAGTATCTCGAGAAAATGTCATCTTATTATAAAGAACCTTCGAGCTTAGGCCAATGTAAAAGATCGATGTACAAATTACTCGATTAATGAAGTGATTTTGGACCATTGTTTAGCAAAATTTGTGAATGAATAGTATGATTCCGTAGGAACTTCCTCGCTAGGGTTATGTGAAAAATTGAAATCGCCATATGAGCAGGTATCATAAATGCGCATTCAATCCGTCATTCACGGTCGGACTATCGAGCGATGCCATGATAAAGTGAGGCGATTATCCTTTTCTGATTTCAACTTTGGCTCTCAAATGCCACTGTATCCTTCGTCGGACCGGGACCTTTAGTTTCTTTGCAAAATTGAAGTTTATTTAAAATTTTCTTTTTACTCCTCACGAAATCAATATTGCTTCTAACAAGCATAAGTCGACCAAGCACTGCAGTTCAACCCAGTGAGTGTACTTAGAGATCTCGAACAAGAAAACTAATGGAAGACCGGGAACAAATCTGGAACCTACGAGGGCAAGTGTCAGAACTAAAGGATCGAGTTTGAACTTATGAAGATGATGAAGGAGATGTCCCAAAATAGGCCCACTTGACCCTAACCTACCATTACCTCCCCACCTCCTACAACGGTTGATTCTCATCACGCTTCAACCTCCTTCACCTTTCGACCATCAATCCGGACGACGATCCTTTGTCAATCCGGTGACCATAAATAATGACCTACCTTTTTCTATTGCAGGCCAATCTCAAATGCCGAGCCACCCTTCAATTCAATCCCTCCAATTTACTCCACCCCTCGGCTCCCGGTTGGAGGAGCGCATCATCTGATGGAAGGAGAACATAAGGCGAGAGAAAGCGAAAACTATGCTCTAGAAGAAAGATTAAGAGCAATAGAAGGCTGAACATGTATGGCTCGATCGATGTGTAAATCAGAGATTGGTGCGGATGTGGTGGTACCACCCAAATTCAAGGTTCGGATTTAGACAAATACACAGGAAACTCGGATCCCGCATCCACACGGCAGCCTACATTGCCAAAATATGCGCCTTAATGAAGGCGATAGACTTCTCATTCACTTCTTTCACGAGAGCCTCTCGGGCGGCTACGAGATGGTGCATACAATTGGGCGGGAGCAAAGTGCACTCCTGGAAGGATTTAGCGATACCTTTCTAAAGCGGTACAAATTCAATTGTGATGCGGCACCCACAAGGAGGACCTCGGAACACAGTGCGAGAAGGCAGGAAGGTTTCAAGCGGTATGCCCAACGATGGAGGGAGAAAGGCTGCGAAGTATATCCTCGGTGGCCGACAATGAACTCTGCTCCTATTCATGAAACATTGAAGGCTCCTACTTCAACTGATGATTGGCAATACCTCCAACGACTTCTCGGATATCATCCAAGTGGTGAGAGAATTGAAGCTAATCGAGAATAGGAAGACTACGGAGTTGGTGAGAACCACCTGTAAAGAAGGCGCGACTTTGGCAAGAAGAAGGAGGGTGATGTACACTCTATCACCGTCGAATAATTACTCGATTTCCCCAAAATAACTACTGCCATATCCTCCCTCTCATGGCCAAACCATATAAACATTCCACCTTCTTTCCTAATTATCCACAACCACGCCCCTGTCGCCCCACCTACAAATTTCCAACCAAGACCACCTCCTCCTCGGCTCAACCAAGACCACCACAAAACAACCGAGACCTCCAAGGAACCACGATCCACCTCTTCCCCTTCCTCTCGGTGAAATATACGATACCTTGTCGGTATAAACCAAATCGTACCAGTCCCCTTGGGCCGATCCGGTAGCCATATCCCGGTGGTATGATGCCTTGCCGGTGTGAGTATCACGGAGGGCACAAGGGCATTCAGCGATAAGCTGCGGGGCACTCGGAGGAGAGTGCGCTTTAATCGAAGCGGGTGGTTGAAGATCGAGAAATGGTTCCCTCCCCAACGTTACCTCAAACCCCTTTGCCTAACCATAATGCGGGCGATGGTATAAATATGATAGAGTCTAATGGAGAAGAACCAGCAACCTTTGAAGTAGGCAGTGGTTCCTCACTTTGAGGAGATTTTCTTTGTAGCAATAAGGGAGGGCTACCTTTGCCCTCGGATAGCGGGATCGAAAAGAGTGCAGGTGTCCTTATCATGGAGAGCGGTGACCATGGCTGCGAGATTGTGAGGGTTCGAGGCAAGAGGTCGGAACTTATTGTCTCTCAAGGTTACGAGATATCGGAAGAGGTCAAAACGGAAGAGGAGTGAACACCACTAGGTTCAGCCAAAGCGCTTCTACCTCCAAGCCCAGAATCACCTTCTCACCCCGGTAGCCTCACCACCGATGTGATTATCCAAACTCCACCGGCTCCCCATCACCAATACTCACGCTGTCCCTTGGAACTATAACTTCCAAGTTTTCACTCGAGATCGTCAAGCGGTACATCCACTCCCGTCTCGCCTCACCTCGGCACCACCAAAACCATGTTTCGCTCCTCACGAGCATTTGAATGACTTATCTTTGGACCTACCAGCAACATTACTCCCAAACCGGTTCTCGGCCCGTTATCGCAACAAAGTCCTCTCCACAGGCAAGAAGTTGAGTTTATAACTCGAAGTGGGAGGTGTTACGAGAGCGAAGAAAGAGAAAGAGGAAAGGGAAAGTAAAAATGGGAGAGTCTTCAAAAATACGAAGAGGAGGTTGAGAAAGCGAGGAAGTAGAGCCTCTTGAACATAAAGAAGAGGAAGAACTCTGCTCCAAATAATGAAGCAGTGAGTATGATGTAGTGGAGCAATTGAGAAGACACACCGAATTTCACTTTTATCAACGATCCTGAGCTCGGAAGTCCAGACAAGCCTTGCAGAGAATCTGGATCAAGCCTTTGTGAACCCAGACATCACCAGGCGGTTTGAAAAGATAGTGGGACAAATCTGAGCGTCGGTTTCATTACTTTCTCGGAGGACGAGATAGACCCTGCAGGCATAGGGCACAATAAGGCTCTGCATGTAACTGTCAAATGTAAGGGTTGCATAGTGGCCAAGGTTCTCATCGATAATGGATCGACCCTCAATGTCTTGCCTAGCGCTACTTTGGCTAGGTTGCGATTGACCAATCGGACATCGTCAAAGTACCATGGTGGTGAGAGCCTTGGCCGGTACTAGAAGAGAAGTGTTGGGAGATATTGACTTGCAGCTTGATTGGCGCATGCACTTTCATTACATTCAAGTGATGAACATTGAGCACGCCTACACTATCTTTGTTGGGAAGGCCGTGGATCCGATGCGAATCTTTGTTCCTTCAACTTTGCACGGAAGATTAAATACATTAAGGGCGGCAAAATCATCAATGTAAGGCGAAGAGGCCATCTTGGTCACCAAGCGCAATCACTTCCTTATGTGGAAGCGGTAGAGAATCGTTGGAGAGTTCTTTCCGGGCCCTTGAGCGCAAGATACCGGGAAGGAGGGGCTATGGCTATGGTAGCCAAAGTCTTTGTCAAGAAGCGGGTATGAAGAGGGTAAAGGCCTAGGAGCCACATTACAAGGGATTGTCGAACCTATACCAGCTATTCAGAAGATAGGTCGTTGTGGTTTGGGATATGAGGAGGATGCCCTCGTGGATGGGCGGTTTTGGATGAGGAAAATACTTCGAGATCAGAGGTTCGACCAGGAAATGGGAAAAAGGACGGTAGTCACGAGAATCACGGAAGTCTTCACCAAGATGGTCATTGAAAATCCGACGGAGTAGAAGAATCTTAGATGAACCATCCATTGATGTCATCAACTCGATTCCTTGTATGAAGTCTGGTCTCGCCAATGGTGAGGGCAAGAAGGTGAACAAGCTGGACAGCGAGAGGACATTCCTGTACTCAATCTCGAGTAAAGTACCTTTGGTTATCTACACTTGATCGCTTTGTCCATGACGACAAGTGTAATACTGTAAATGGACCTTTTCTTATGGCATTAATATTAATGAATTGATAGCACATTTTAAATCCAATCTTCCCTTTCTTTCCTTTTTAATTCCATCCTTATAACACTTTCTATTCTTTTTTATTTCTGGTCCATTCATCTATTAACACGTAATAATCCAATTGACTCGAAATTCCTCAGTTAATTTTGAAATCCCCATAGCGCCATTACTTCAAGTGATTACGAGGAAGACCTTACACAAGGAGGCAGTGAAAAGGATGAACCTTCCCTCGTGCCTTGTGGAGGCAAGCGCACAATAAACCTAGGCACGGAAGAAGAAAAAGGGAACTTAAGGTAGTGGAGAGTAAAGAATTGGGAGATATGATCAATGCAGCAGGAATTCCTCGATGTATTCTCCTGGAACTACGATGATATGGTGGGTTTGGACCCTCAGATAGTGACGCACAAGATTCCCTTAATCCCAGGAACAATTCCGGTGAAGCAGAAACTAAGAAGAATGAATCCCGACACCTTTGCTTAAGGTTGGGATGAAGTCAAGCGATATGTGTTGGGTTCTGGAAGTGGTCAAATATCCCCAATGGGTGGCTAACGTCGTCCGGTAATGAAGAAGGGCGGGAGAGTCGGGTGTCGTCGACTACGAGAGATCTTAATAAAGCTAGCTTGAAAGGCGATTTCCCTCTCCCCACATTGATGTGTTAGTTGACAATCTTTGCGGGATTGGGTAGATGTTAGTGCATAGATGGAGCATCGGGTATGTCAGATCCCAATGGGCGAGGAAGACAAGGATAAAGCGCTTTCATCACCCAATGGGGTATTTTGCTATCGGGTCATGCCCTTGGGTTGAAGAATGCCGGGGCTACTTACCAATGCGCAATGGTCACATTATTCCACGACATGATGCATATAGAAGTGGAGGTATATGTGGATGATATGATCATCAAATCCCAGGGAGAAGAGAGTCACGTTCAGGTGATGAGGAGGGTATTCGAAAGGCTCGAAATCTGGTTGAAGCGAACCTGCCAAATGCATATTCGAGCTAGATCGGGAAAGTTGTTGGGATTCATAGTAGCGAGAAAGGAATAGAAGTAGATCCGGACAAAGTTGAGCTATTCAAGAAATGCCATCCCCAAAGGCGAGAAAGGGAGGTGCGATTTTCTAGGAAAGTTGAACTACATTTCAAGATTTATTTCTAATCTCACTTTGCCAAAGTGAGCCTATTTTTAAGCTACTCGGAAGAACAACTCTACTCAATGGGATTGATTTGTCAAGAGGCTTTTGAGAAAATCAAGCGATATCTGTCAAATCCACGATATTGGTTCCACACATGGCGGACGGGCCTTTGATCCTGTATATGGCGGTCAGCCAAAACTTCGATGGGATGTGTTTTGGGACAACATGGCGATACTGGCGAAAAGAGAGGGCCATTTATTACCTAAGCAAGAAGTTCAGCGATTGTGAATCAAGGTACTCTTCCTTAGAAAAGACTTGCTGCGCTTTAGCACAGACTGACAAATCGCCTCAAACACTACATGTTGAATCACAAGACATGGCTCATCTCGGGATGGATCCCATCAAGTATGTATTCGAGAGCCCATTCGTGCGGGAAGGATAGCCAAGTGGCGGTTATACTCTCCCAATATGATATAGTCTACATGACCGGAAGCGGTAAAAGGTAGCGTGATCGACCTCTAGCAGAAAATCCCATCCAGGATTATGAAGCTCTGGATTTTGAGTTCCCTGATGAGCATATTAATGAAGTAGACTGCGAAGAGGAAGGATCAACCGACGTATGGGAAATGTATTTTGATGGGGCAGTCAATTTATCCAGAAATGGAATCGGAGCTGTATTGGTATCCCCGGACGGAAAACACTTCCCGATAGCTGTCAAGTTAAGGTTTGTTGTACCAACAATGTCATGATATGAAGCTTGTGTAATGGGTCTACAAGCGCTATCGAAATGAAAATCAGAAAGTTGGAAGTGTCACGGAGACTCGGCTCGATAATTTATCAAGTCAAGGAGAATGGCAAACCAAGGATCCCAAGCTAATCCCATATCGAAGTACTTCTGGGTGATTAAGGAATTGAAGAAATCTCTTTCACTCATCTTAGCGAGACAAGAATCAATTTCTTGATGCTTTAGCTACTCTGGCGTTATGGCTCAAATGGAAGAAGAGCGGACAACTCAAGCATTGAGGGTCAAAGCAAGGATGAGCGACTTATTGCTTCATGATTGAAGAAGAGCAGATGGAAAGCCACAGTATCATGACATCACAGTCTATTGTAGAACCGAGAGAATTCCCTTTGAGGGCAAACAAAAATGAAAAGAAGATGATTGGAGATTAGCATTGGGGTACTTTCGGTGGAGAAACCCTATACAAGAGGAACTACAACGGCGAATTAATGAGATGTGTAGATGCAAAAGAGGCAAAGAAAAACCTCTTTGAAACTCATGAAGGAAACTGCGCCACCAATGCCAATGGGCACATGATGGCCAAGCAAATCATGCGGCGTGGGTATTTTGGACCACAATGGAAAAGGATTGCATCGAGTATTTCGGAAGTGCCATAAGTGTCGGATCTATGCGATCAGATAAATGTCCCACCTCATAAGTTGTTCAACCTCGTCTCACCATGGCCTTTCGCGATGTGGGGCATCGATGTGATTGGTCCCATCAATCCTAAGGCATCAATGGACCGCAGATTCATCACGGTGGCCATCGACTATTTTCAAGTGGGTGAAACAGCGTCATACGCCCACATCACACAGAACTCGTTTCTCAAATTTTTCAGAAGTTATATCATCTGTCGGCATGGTGTCCCGAATGTACTTGTCACTTATAATGCCAAGAACTTGATTGGTCAGAAGATTCAGGAACTATGTGATCGGTACAAAATTCGGCATCTCAATTCCTCCCCGTACCGTCCCCAGATGAATGGAGCGGTGGAAGCCACTAACAAAAACCTCAAGAGGATAATCAGGAAAATGACGGTCACATATAGGGATTGGCATGATATGCTTCCTCGCTCTTCATGCATGCAGAACTTAGTGAGAACCTCGGCCAGGGCAACTCCATATTCATTGGTTTATGGGATGGAAGCAGTATTGCCTATTGAAATTGAAATCCCTTCCCTAAGAATCCTGAAGGAGTCAGGAATTGATGAGTCAGAATGGATTCAGTCAAGGTTAGATCAGTTAAACTTGCTTGATGAGAAAAGGTTAGCGGCGACATGTCATGGGCAATTATATCGGAGGAGGGTGGCTAAGGCATTTAATAAGCGTTAAGCCCGCGAATTCCAACCGGGGACTTAGTTACGAAGAAAGTCTTTGTCAAACCAAAAGCGATCCCGGGGCAAATGGTCACCAACCTACGAGGACCCTATGTGGTTAAAAGGTATTTTCGGAGGAGCTTTGATCTTGACCCAAATGGGCGGTGAAGAGTTTGAGAGACACATGAATGCCGACCTTTGTCAAGAGGTACTATGCATAAATGAGTGAAGGATGAAAACCGAAAGGCGTCCAAAAAAAAAAAAAAAAAAAAAAAAAATCAAGGGGAAATGGAGAAATAAGGAAGGGGGTATGGAATCGAGGATGGAGAAGAAACCGTCACGGCATGGGACTTCAGAGAACTTGAAATAATGGCAGTTAAAAGACTTCAAAACCAACTGTAAGGGATATGTGAGATCTATCCTTGTACCCTTCCTTTGCCTTTGAAAGTCTACCCCTGTTTTTCTTAAAGCCATAATAAAGTCATACTTTATTCCTTCTGCTTTTGTTTACTCACCTCTTAATATTATCCTTTCTCTTTGTTTAATGTGCTATTAATTTGTTAAATTTTTGCCATAAGATTTGAATTCGAAAATTGATAACCTCACGTACTTTATTATGAGATTTGCAGGGAATGGCCTTCACCAAAAAATAAAAAAAAAATAGAGGTGAAAACCGAAAGAGCGCTTACAGTCAAATGAACGGAAAGAAAGTGAAAACCCGCAAGGGCGCTTTCCATAAAACAAGAAGAAAAGTCGGGAACAGAAGAGGGGCATTTGAAGAAATGGGGTCATGGGCCAAGTCTTGCAACTCCTTTTCCATTAGTCATCGGCTGTCGGTATCTTGTTAAGTACACTTCATCGGGGAAGAACTTCATGTGTCAGGGTTAGACTTGCCTTGTAAGTTGATTTTAATTTCCTGCAATTTAAATTTCCTGCTATCAACCTCTGGTTCCTTGATCTAAGTTGATTTTAATTTTATGCAATTTACATTTTATGTCATCAACCTCTGGTTCCTTGATCTAAGTTGATTTTAATTTCTTGCAATTTACATTTCCACCATCAACCTCTGGTTCCTTGATCTAAGTTGATTTTAATTTCCTGCAATTTAAATTTCTGCTATCAACCTCTGGTTCCTTGATCTAAGTTGATTTTAATTTTATGCAATTTACATTTCCACCATCAACCTCTGGTTCCTTGATCTAAGTTGATTTTAATTTCCTGCAATTTAAATTTCTGCTATCAACCTCTGGTTCCTTGATCTAAGTTGATTTTAATTTTATGCAATTTACATTTTATGTCATCAACCTCTGGTTCCTTGATCTAAGTTGATTTTAATTTCCTGCAATTTAAATTTCTGCTATCAACCTCTGGTTCCTTGATCTAAGTTGATTTTAATTTTATGCAATTTACATTTTATGTCATCAACCTCTGGTTCCTTGATCTAAGTTGATTTTAATTTCTTGCAATTTAAATTTCCTGCTATCAACCTCTGGTTCCTTGATCTAAGTTGATTTTAATTTCTTGCAATTTACATTTCCACCATCAACCTCTGGTTCCTTGATCTAAGTTGATTTTAATTTCCTGCAATTTAAATTTCTGCTATCAACCTCTGGTTCCTTGATCTAAGTTGATTTTAATTTTATGCAATTTACATTTTATGTCATCAACCTCTGGTTCCTTGATCTAAGTTGATTTTAATTTCCTGCAATTTAAATTTCTGCTATCAACCTCTTGTCCCTCGATCTAAGTTTATTTTAAATTGTTGCAATTTTATTTTTCCAGAAATTTAATTTTCCTGTTATCAACCTCTGGTTTCTTGATCCAAGTTGATTTTAATTTTCTAAGTATTCTAACTTCCATTGCCAATTTCTAGGTCGTTAACTTAGGTACACCTAGTCGTCCAAAATATGAGTCTGAATCTTTACATAATTCCTATACGGAAATTTTACTTCAATAGAAATTATGTAAGAGAGGCATTGTCGACACCATATTTTGGCGATCCTAAAATCAATAAAACTTTGAAGCCGATCTACGGTACTAAGTCTCCTCTGGGCGATTAATTACATTTCAGATCCTTCTTTGATAGGTAGTCATTATTCCGATCTCTCCTTAAAAGGAATTGAATCAACGCTAAGTCCTTACATTCGTCAAAGCTCATGCGATCTCTCAAAACATTTAGAACTCTCAAACCCATTGTCGAATTTCGGACACATGAGTATATTCTGATCTCTGTTGATAAAATGAGCGGCAATAGATCTTTTCCTACTGTTTTATTACCTGACCTCCTTTCCAAAAGTTTAAGAGCTAAAGTTTTGGTTCGATTTAATGAGGATTCAGATCTTAAGTGTTTGAGTTAAATTTTCAATCAAGTTAGTTGAGCATTTCTTCCTAGATCTCATGCTTAAAGTACTTTCCGATCTCTTATACTTAGAATAATAATCGCATTTAGTTTCGATTTCTGTGCTCATACAATCAAATACTCGGACAAACAATGGTTTAAAATTTTCCGATCACAACCATTCATTGAACAAAGAGGCATTTCATTTCATATCATAATTTGTACAAGTTATTTGGTGAGGATCACCCGGCTGATCTATTTGGCTCGCTCACTCTCTCTCTCCCTGCAGTTCGGCTTCCTCCTCACTATCTTGCAGTCGCCCTCGGAGCAGTCGTCCATCCGAGGAGAAGTCCTCTTGAGTAGCGCTTTTGGAGTTCGGCCAAGAGGTCCTTGTGAGCATTCACATAGGCTCACTATCCTGTCACCATCTCTTCGTCTTTCTCCTTAAGCTCCACATCCTTCGCCTTAAGCTCCTCGTCTTTCTCCTTAAGCTCTTGATGAGTTAGGCGACTGGCGGCCGTTGGCACGAAGTGCTGGACTTCTCCAGAGCCCGTTCCCTTCGGCCCAGTCACGAGACTTTTGGCCGGCTTGTCTTCATGGTACTTTGCCCGTCCCTCAACTTGAGATATATAATCCGGCGGATGAGAGTTGGGATCGGAGGAAGCCAATTCCTGATTTTCTTCCGATCTCCTTACCCAGACTGAATCTTTTCCCGAACCATGATGCAGTTCACGGACACTCCACATTCAAGCTCATGGATCGAGTCAAGATATCATCGAGACCATTCGGGATAACTGTCGATCCTCCTGAAAGAAGATGGTAGACCCGGGACTTTGGCAAAATCGGGGTTCTCCCTAACGATCGGTTATTCTTCAAAGTCGATCGGTATTTGGCGCCACGAGAAGAGGTCCTCTCGAGAAGATTGAAGGACCCCTTTACGTACTTGGAACAATTGGGTGAGGTGGAGGCTGCTCTTAGATCTAGGAGGTGATCGGATAGCAGTGATCGGCAAATCAAAGGTTGGCGGGTCTCTGTATCTCCCGAGTTCGTGGCCAAGGCGTTTGAAGTCGTTACGCTTCATCTCCTTTATCTTCAGGAGATCTCTTTGTCCTTCTTAGCTTCTTAGAACCCTCACCGCCCGCCATACTGCAGAAAAGAGGTTAGTGAGATCGCTAAGGTCACGAAGCGAGATATAGAAAATACCAATGCGAGTCGAGCGGAAGTTCGCGATCTTGGCGGTGATTTTGCATGGTCAATAGTGCGATTCGCGATCACCGCATTTGGGCGAGAATATTTTAGAGTGGCGGCGACTCTTGAGATCCATCACTATTAAGCTTTCCTCTTGACTCGGGGTAATGTGCTTGAGCGAGGGCCCCTGGTACCACCGGCTACGAGAAAGTCCTCAAAGCGGCTCGGATCTTTACTCCTCGGAATGAAGAACCGGTTCTTCCAATTCTTAAGGGATGAGGCGGTCGGAAAAGAGCCGCAATGAGGCTTACGCTGAAAGAACCGATGTTCGTCATCCTTTGTGAGTTAGTGCATGCAGCTCGGCGAACACCTTAGCCGTGAGTCTGATTCCCTTAGCTCGGCATAGACCTCGGAAAGCTACCAAGATCGCCACGAGTTGGGGTGAATTTGAACAATGGATGCTCGGTGAAGTTTTAGGACCTCCTTATAGAAATCGTCTAGAGGAACCTCGGGCCGGCCTTTAAGCGTTCCTCGTACACCATAACCATGTCATCCTCTTCAAAAGAATGATCGACCACGAAGATCGCCATGGCACTTGATCGCTCATATGAATCGGGACAAATATTGTATTCTTGAACAAGCGATTGCGGTCAGTTCTCGAAGAAGCAGATGGAAGCTTCGTCTATAGGAAGGGTCTCTCTCCTTGAAGTAGGTGCAAGCCTTGATGGTATGACCGCCCCAGGCACGGATCGAGAGACCCTAGGGGTTTAGGTTGCGTGCTTGGCCCGACTACCTCTTCTTCATCGGAAGACCATGAGAACTGAATGGAAGGAGGGCTCGCGCTCTCGACCTTGGCACCGCTCATTTTCAAAAGAAACAAAGAACTTAAACTAAAAGAAGATCAAAGCCCTTAGAGTCGATGGCGTCGGAAGAACTTGAGAAAATGAGAGAACTTGAAGTTGAAAGCAAAGAAAGTGAAAATGGAATGAGAGAACAAGCGGCTAGCCCCTATTTATACTAGTCAGAGCATTAAATGCTCACGAAGTTCCATGCGATCCATCGGTTAACGTGACTGCCGGTGTTACGACACTTCTCTCAAACATCCCAAGGAGATCGGTTAAGTAAGTCGGCATAATAAGTTGAATATTTTGAATAAAAGATCGATTAAGTGTCATTTTGTTAGAATCCAAATCGGACAAATATATTAGAGATCGAAAATAATCAATGCAAAAATAAGGCAATAATTGGAGGAACAAGATTTTTATTTCCAAAAGTTCGGATTACATCATTTGGGCGATCTCTAGGGATCGGATTATGATAAAGGTCTAATTACATCATTTGGCGATCTCTAGAGATCTGATTACATTGAAGGATTACATCATTTGGGCGATCTCTAGAGGCCGGTGGAACATCCTATCTAAAAGCCTATGTCAAAGCCTAGTCTCGTGGCTGAATCAAGAGCGTGTTTGACGAGAGACCGGCTATTGACATCGGATAGATGTGCGGCTTAGATGGGGTGACTATGACTCCCATGAAGATGAGAGACATCGTCACCGATGTTACCACAGGCAAACCATTTGTCGGAACACCCAATGTGGAGGAAAAGGCGCCGGAACGCAATGCGATGAGAAGCGAATGAACTCGGTTGGCGACTCGAGATCGGTACAACCGAGTCCGCAATACAGGTCGGTCAAATCCGGTTCTCTCACCATCATAAGTTAAGGTCATGCGATCAAGGATCGTAAATTTTCGATCGGTGAGTAAAGAGTCCATCGGAAAAGATCAAAGCCACGATTATAGCGAACTTCCACGGGCGGCTAGAAACAGGTAAGTAAGAAAGGAAGAGAGGAAAGTCGGATGAAGAAAATGTCTCGTCGACAGGTATATATAGGGAAAATGAGCATTTATTGCTAAGCGGCAAGCGGGCCGGGAATCGAGGACAATTAATGCTTTGACGGACCGGACGAGAGAAAAGGAGAGATCGGAATAATAGATCGGAAGGTGGGAGACCAGCATGAAAGGTCGGAAAGAACATGTGAAAGAGATCGAGAAAGAGGAGGATCGGTAGGCAAAAGAATAAGACAAATTCCAATAACCGTCGTCGAATCGGGTAGAGGTAGTTAAGGCGTTGCGGCGAGATCTCCACCATACGCCTAAGAATCGCACTTAATCTTGCAGTGCGGGGTATGTCATGGCAGATCTTGTACATTCCAATCTCCACCATTGATCCTACTTGTAAGGACAAACCGGAACCCTTAGATCAAGAGAGAAACGACAATACGGCGTCTTTCGCTCTTAGCCCTCGAATCGTTCGGACAAGGAAATTTGGGACCGTCGGATGGAAAGAAGAAAGGACAAATATTATGAAGAGTGATCTCAACCATTCATTTTGATTCTCTTTAATTCTGAACCTCCGATCATGTCCTTGAAATCTTGACCCTCCATCTTCCTCAAAATCAATCCTGACCCTTCACGAAGAGAACCCGATTCCTATAAATACCTGCATAAAAATTGTTCAACGGACGGAAAAATAGACAAGAGGTTGTTATTATAGCAGAGGAACTCTGAAAGTTCATTTCGTTTGTTACTCTGCTATTTAGAAGTATCGAGCAAAAGACTTTTGAAACTAGTTTTACGAAGTGTTTTCTTGAAGAGATTCGAATCTTTGGAATTCTACATTTCCAGTTTGTTCATTATCTGGTCATACTCTCACTTTCTGCCTTTTATTATCTCTGTTTTCGCTGTCCAAGCTCAATATCACTCGTTTCTTTTGATCTGATTGCATTTTAGCTAAGTACTCTCCAGTTCACGAAGAACACCGCTCTCAGGCTAATCGGTCCATTGTCTTATCCTGTTTGCCACTCCATAACTATTTTATTAGTCAGGTTCCTCACGGTAAGAGTCCATATTCTTTGTTTACGTTATTTTCCACACTTTCTTTGTTCTTCATACATCATAACTTTCTTCAAGATTATTTTCTCACAAGAGAACTCAAGAAAAGATGTTGTTGTAAGAGTTCATGCTACTGTTTTATTAAGTGTCTACGTTTATTTCCCGCATTTTCCTTGTTCTTCTTACGTCTACTATTTTCTTCAAGGTCACTTCTGCACAAGCAATCCCCAAAGAAAGTCACTATTAAATCATCTTTTAGTGATCAGTTCATTTTATTGATCTCCGTCATTTACGAAAGCAAGTTTTCTAACTCCTAGTAATATGTAAATGGTTGGAGTAAGCGTGAGTAAGCGCAACTTAGGGTCTCTTTTAAAAAGAGAACATGAATAACACGTCGGGAAGATAGCCAAACTATTAGGCGGCGTGTGACAATTCGACAAAGATGTCATAAAGTGGAATAAGACCAAAGTAAGCGAAGCAGTAGATCGGTCATTAATAGATATTGGTAAAATGAGCGCATGGAAGGTCGGTAAATCAAGTCTAGTTTTCCCTATCTAGTCAAAGGTGTCGAAGCCTTATCTGACATCTTAGAGCGCGAATCCTTAGCTTTAGGTTCTTATGTCATGTAGTTGAAATTAAAAATCCGGGAGATCGGAGAAATCCCTTCCAGGCTCCTGTTAATCTGAAAGAGATCGGAAGAGAGTTCTTGTCCGGTCTCAATCCAAAATTTTAATAAACGTAAAAAGAGATCGGAGGAGAGTTCTTATCCGGTCTCAACTCAAAACATTAATAAATAACTCTAAAGGAGATCGGAGGAGGGTTTTTATCCGGTCTCCCCTCAAAATTTTAATAAATAACTTAAAAGAGATCGTAGGAGGTTGTTATCCGGACTCCCCCCAAAATTTTAATAAATAACTCAAAATGAGATCGGAGGAGGGTTCTTATCCGGTCTCCCCTCAAAATTACAATAAATAACTTAAAAGAGATCGGAGGAGGTTCTTATCAGGTCTCCCCCAAATTTTAATAAATAACTCTAAAGGAGATCGGAGGAGGGTTCTTATCCGGTCTCCCCTCAAAATTTTAATAAGCAACTTAAAAGAGATCGGAGGAGAGTTCTTATCCGATTCTCACACCCATTCACTAAGGTTGTCTCATTTACTTATGTATCTGGGTGATCCAAATTTAGTGAAAAATCAAATATTCCTTCTACCAAAAGGATTAACATTGCCGTCTAAGCCTTCCTAACTAATTTATAAGGGCCTGAATTAAATCTACTTACCCTTATTAAGGGACGAGGTGGGGTGCCTAACACCTTCCCCACCCGTTCTGGACCCGAACTTAGAATCTCTGTTTTGAAGTGGTTTCATTTTTAATTTAACTTCTCAAATGGTTTTCTTTAGTTTCCCTCAAAACTAAGGTGGCGACTCCTCACTCTTTCCCACTTCGTTGAGTGATCGTCCAGGCAACCGCAAAATCCATTGCGACAAGAGGTAATAATGTGAATACTAATTCATATAAATATTGTAACGATTAGATGAATCACATGGATGTGTGAATGGGATTAATTGCTCTCATCATGAGAGAAATGGAAATATTTCGATGTACAAATGGTACATGAAAATCGATTGATGTAAATTGCAATTAACGTGAATGGTATGATGAATGCATAAATTATATAAAAATGAGATTTGAAGATTTATGCTTCTACTATAAATAAAATTAAAATACTATGAACGATAATTGGAACATAAAATGAAATAATAAAACTTATGAACATTTAATGATATTATGTGCCCTAGTATACCTAACAAGATTGGTTTGGATAGTTTGGCATGCCAATAGGGTATTGTTTTAGCAGTACTGCGAAAGGCTTTATGCATGTATTCATGGCTTTATGCCCGTATTCACGGCTTTTATGCCCGTATTCATGGCTTTTATGCCCGATCATGTGATATCATGGCTTTTAGCCATCTTTTCGTGCATCGTGGTAGACGTTCTGCGTCCCATGGTATGACGCCGAGGCACGCGGTGTCGGTGCCAGCGACCGTTATCGATCGATCGTCGAGATAGGTTACTTGGGCATGGAAAAGTATAACTGTGGTTGCACTGATTATTAAAGAAAATACGAAAATTAAGTATCAGGAATGATTACAAAAATACAAAGAAGCTCAAGATCATGAAGAAAATAATTAACGAAATGCATGAAGAAGTTAATATCATAAAACATGAATAGCCCTCGACTAAACAATAAGTTAGTAATTATTCATTTATTATGAACACAATAGCAAGGAAATTATTATCTTTATTTGCATATTATATTTTCTTATATTATTGGCACCACTAAGCTTTATGCTTAGCGTCGCTTTGCAACGCTGTGAGTCAAGATTTGGACAGAGGGCCCAGAGACCACGATTCGTAAGGCGTTCACGATTACGCATAGCGTCCGTGTCACCTCACCATCCACAAGCATTGGTAGGACACTAGGTCCCATTTTGTATTTTGAGATTTTTGTAAATTTGGTAATTAAACTCTTATTTTAACATATGTATTTGAACAAATGTAATATAATTTTGTATTAATGTAAGTACTTGTAATTTGTGATTATAAATCACATGTGAGAATTTATTTATGATTTGAGTCTAATGATGATGTGAAATGATAAATAGAGGAATCGTTAAGAAATTGCTATAACTTGATGTGATACAAAATGTGAATTATATATGAGTACCATGAGATGAATGATTGAGAAATAAATGAAATTGATGAAATTATTCGAGACTTTGTTGATAATTGGAGTTGGGATTGATTGAATATGATCATAGGAAGTGTTTTTCACAGTTCAGAACTGTTTCTCCATTTTTAGCCAGACTCGCGATTTTCTATAAAATTTTGAACCTCAAATAAATTACAATTTCAATAAATGAATTATATTTCACAAGTTATTTTCAAAACTATGATAAAAGCAATTAAGATAAAATAGAGTGCTCGCACATCGAGTGGCATAACTTGCTCTGCTGTAGTCGGGTAAGTGTCACATTTAGTGGTATCGAGCGCGGTTTAGGCGTTTCTGGACCTAGATAGACTGCATATCATGCATTACATTCATAAGAGTCGAGGTGACACTATTGCAGATCTGTATTTCCTGTTTATTTTAAGTTAAGGTATGGAATAAGAGAGTGAAGAGACAAGGAGGTAGCAACTCCCCGATTACTTAAGTCAGGTAAATTTCGAGGACGAAATTTAAATAAGAGGGGAAGAGTTGTAACACCCTCCCCGTAGTAACTCCGTACATTCTCTTCATTAGGTGACGGTGTCGGTCCGACACTAGAACTTCCAGAAAAATATTTAAACCAAAGTCAGGAACCATAATTAACTCAAATATTAATAAGAAAAATTTAGTAAAAATTTTAGAAATAAAATACAACTAAGTCAAATGAGCCGGTGCCCAAGCGATGGGTAACCAGAGGGAAGTTGCGGTTCTCGCAACGAGGAGCCCTAGACCCGGGGAAAAATTCATAAAATAATTTTTGGGACTCCAGAGAAGGGTCATCGAGGTTCCCATGGCATTAGAATGCCAAGAAAATACATAGAAAATTTTTTCAATCAGTACAGACAATTTTGACCCGTTAAGCCAAACGGAGGGCATTTTGGTCATTTCGCCTTCAGAGGTGATTTTTGGCCGACTTGTCCAGTTGAGTAAATAATTATTATGATCTAAAATATGAATAAATATTACTAAAAATTAAATTGAAATTGAGTAGTGATGAAAAGAAAAGAAAAATCAAAGAAAGGCTCATTTATGACATCTTGATGATGTCATTAAGAACTATAACCAATTGCATTCAAACAACCAAGTGACTAACTAATAAAAGAGACAAAATGAAGGCCAAAGGAATTAAAAACCAGCTGCTCTTCTTCTTCTTCTTCCTCAAGACGTGAATCTCTCCCTCTTCTCCCTCCATTGATTTTCAAACAAAAGCTTCATTTCTCATGCTTCCTCACCATATTTCCTCAAGACCCCAACACTAAAATGAATCCTTGGACCTAGAGGAAGTGTTTGGCAGCCAAGAGAGTACAAGGAAAGTGAAGTTAAGCTTGGAGAAATTCTGCCACTTAAAGGTTAGTGCACATATGTATTTAAAACTCATTAATTCCATGTTAGAGATGTGTAATAGGTAAGAAATTGTGAAATAAATGAACCAAACCCATGTGTATGTGTACATGAATTTTCGGCAGCCCTAGGAAGGAATGAGTTTGATTGTATTAATGGACTTAGAGTGAATTGGAGATTATGTTTAAAGTGTATACATATATATATATAGAGAATGAAAGAGTAAATTAGGGAAATTGTGAAAACTTTGAAATTTAGCTAGGGTTTAGGAATGAAAATTTGACTTGGCTTATGAATTGGTTAAAGAACATTCTAATGGTCAATTAGTGACCATTTGAGGTATGTTGACCATAAATTGGACTGAAAAATGGCATGGCAAAGTGGAATGGTAGGCTGCCTAAAGACAGCAGCATGATGGCTGAGATTTCAGTCCACTTGGACTGCCATATCCTTGGCTGTGTTGGTCCAATTGGTGTTTGGCTAATTGGACATGAAACTAGGCTTATAATGGCACATTTTTGCTGAAGAAACCATGCCCAAAAGACCAAAGCAAGAGGACCAAAAATTGGCCCCAATCCGGATACCCTGCAAACAGCCCCTGCAGAATGACCAAATGAACAGTAACTGTTCATTTGGCCATAACTCACTGTAGAATGGTCAAATTGACCTGAAATTTTTACAGCAACAAGATATGATATAGACAAACAACTTTCATGAAGAACATTACCCCAAATTATGCCATTAACCCATTCAAATTATTGGGCAAAGTTAAGTTATCAAACCTGCAACTCTGCAGATTTTCACTTGAGCAGTAATGTTTGGATGGCTATAACTCTCTCTAGAAAACTCGGATTTAGGCGATTCTTGAACCGATGGAAACCTAAGACATGGTAGAACATTTCATATGATGAAAGTTAGACCAAATTATGAACTTAACTTGGTCAAATTACTGACCAAAGTTGGACCAAAATCTGCCAAAACCCAAAATTTCAGTAGGAGCGATTACCGTGAACAGAAACTTATTTTGGCCATAACTTGAGCTACAAAACTCCAAATGGAGTGATTCAAAAAAAGAAATTCAACTAGACAAAATAAGGAACATTTTCTATGAAGGAATTTTTGTCAAATTCCAATAGTAAATCGACCAATGAAACAGTGCAACTTCGGAGCACCAAAACCAAAAATTGGCAATTTTGCCAAAATGACCTAAGCTTTGAGAAAGTGACCAAAACCAACAAGTTTTAAATGAAAAATGTAGTATGTTTGAAGTGCCAAAGTCAATGTACATATTTTCTATGCAAAAGTCAACATTTTAGATGACTAATGAAGTGAATAGTGACATGAAAACTTGAAATAAGCTTGGAAATGGATTTGGTAATTGATTCCAACAAGTTTTAAATGCAAAATGTGGTACATCGGGAGTGTTAAAACCAATGTACCTATTGTCTATGCAAAAGTCAACATTTTTGTTGACCAATGGGGTGAATAGTGACACCAAAACTTGAAATTCAAAATTTGAAATTAGAAATGCATCTAGGGGACTTTAAATTGCAATTGGCAATTAATACTAGTAAATGTAAAACTCAAAATGTGGGATCTTAGTGTAATTAGAATTAATATATCCATTAAGTATAAAAAGGTCAACATTTTGGTTGACTAGTAAGGTGAATAGTAAACAAAATGACACATATTACATAAGTAATACAACTTGAAATATACAATGTAATTAACACAAATGGATTGTTTAGAGTATAAATGAGATAAAGTTATCATTAGGATTTACGTCTTTGTTTCAAATAGGATTATAATACCTTATACAAAAATTGGTACATGAGAGGTAATAATGTGAATACTAATTCATATAAATATTGTAACGATTAGATGAATCACATGGATGTGTGAATGGGATTAATTGCTCTCATCATGACAGAAATGGAAATATTTCATGTACAAATGGTACATGAAAATCGATTGATGTAAATTGCAATTAACGTGAATGGTATGATGAATGCATAAATTATATAAAAATGAGATTTGAAGATTTATGCTTCTACTATAAATAAAATTAAAATACTATGAACGATAATTGGAACATAAAATGAAATAATAAAACTTATGAACATTTAATGATATTATGTGCCCTAGTATACCTAACAAGATTGGTTTGGATAGTTTGGCATGCCAATAGGGTATTGTTTTAGCAGTACTGCGAAAGGCTTTATGCCTGTATTCCTGGCTTTATGCCCGTATTCACGCTTTTATGCCCGTATTCATGGCTTTTATGCCCGATCATGTGATATCATGGCTTTTTAGCCATACCGCGCATACGTGGTAGGCGTTACTGCGTCCCATGGTATGACGCCCGAGGCACGCGGTGTCGGTGCCAACGACCGTTATCCATCCGATCGTCGATAGGTTACTTGTGCATGGAAAAGTATAACTGTGGTTGCACTGATTATTAAAGAAAATACGAAAATTAAGTATCAGGAATGATTACAAAAATACAAAGAAGCTCAAGATCATGAAGAAAATAATTAACGAAATGCATGAAGAAGTTAATATCATAAAACATGAATAGCCCTCGACTAAACAATAAGTTAGTAATTATTCATTTATTATGAACACAATAGCAAGGAAATTATTATCTTTATTTGCATATTATATTTTCTTGTATTATTGGCACCACTAAGCTTTATGCTTAGCGCGTCGCTTTGCAACGCGTAATCAAGATTTGGACAGAGGGCCCAGTAGACCACCAGTTCTGTAAGGCGATTCACGATTACGCATAGTGTCCGTGTCACCTCACCATCCACGATTGCATTGGTATGACACTAGGTCCCATTTTGTATTTTGAGATTTTTGTAAATTTGGTAATTAAACTCTTATTTTAACATATGTATTTGAACAAATGTAATATAATTTTGTATTAATGTAAGTACTTGTAATTTGTGATTATAAATCACATGTGAGAATTTATTTATGATTTGAGTCTAATGATGATGTGAAATGATAAATAGAGGAATCGTTAAGAAATTGCTGTAACTTGATGTGATACAAAATGTGAATTATATATGAGTACCATGAGATGAATGATTTAGAAATAAATGAACTTGATGAAATTATTGAGACTTTGTTGATAATTGGAGTTGGGATTGATTGAATATGATCATAAGAAGTGTTTTTCACTGTTCAAGAACTGCTTTTCTCCATTTTTAGCCAGTACTCATGGATTTTCTATAAAATTTTGAACCTCAAATAAATTACAATTTCAATAAATGAATTATATTTCACAAGTTATTTTCAAAACTATGATAAAAACGAATTAAGATAAAATAGAGTGCTCGGCACACTGAGTGGCATAACTTGCTCGGCTACACTGTAATCGGGTAAGGGGTGTCACATGGAATGCATCCGAAATGTCAAAAAACACTAGAATTAACTATAAACACGACTCCTTTTCGAGATTGCCCACTAGACACCTAAACCTGGTCAAAAACTAGATCCTAAAGCTAGTGAGCTATCACTAATCCAATCGCATCTAAATTAAGTTCAAACATTGTCAATAATTATCATAAAATTATTTTTAATTTTTGAGAATTGAAAAAGCCCAAAAATCTCACCAAGCGATCTGAGCCATCCGATGATCGCCTTTTTCAAACGTTGTCCGATCGGAGTGGAGTCAGCCCCATCTCGAAGATTTCGCTGCCCTGAGACCATCAGTGGCCTCGGATTTCCTATGCAATGGTCGAATCGCCTAAAAAGTGGCCAAAAAGCTTGCAACCCATGTGTTTTCCTTCTAACTTTCCTTCGCTGGTTCTCCTTCCTCCTACCACCAAACGGAGTGCCACTGGTCCCATCTGAAAGCTTGTCATCCTAGGAGTCTGTGGCACTTGGAATCGCTAGAAATGGCCATCGGAATCGGCTAGAAAGACATCGAAAAGTTGGGCCCCCCGTTCATGTGACTTCTCTCTCTCTCATTTTCTTCTCATGAGCACTGCTATAATCCACTGCCGTTTGGTGCCTCGCTGTCATCATCCATGCAGGGGGGATGTGGGGGAAGATCACGATGGCGGTGGGTGGTTGAGGGTTGCCAGAAAAAATGGAGGGGAGGGTGAGGGAGAGAGTAAACAGGAGAGAGAGATTGGGGGGGGGGGGGGGGGAGGGGCGGGGTCTTGCCCGAAAAAAATCTATTTTTTTTTTTTAATTTTTAATTTATTAAAATGTATTTATTTATTGTTTGGATATTCATTCCTTGATTATTTATATCTATAACTTGCTTTAAGTGTTTTTGAGATTACATGGATATATGCATGCATTTAAATGATGAAGGCCAATTAGGTGTAACTACTTGAGCTTAAATTGTCAACCTTTTAACAATAAAAAGTTGCGCGTTTAATGAGCTAATGTGTACCAACATTATTCTTATTCTTTGTGATTAAGCTACATTATAAGCTTTAGCCTATAAAACAAGTATTTCTACCCTAACCATAAGATTAGTAGAGCATCTAAAACTTTTTGAATAGATTTCCGTTGGAATGTTTATAAAAGTGATAGTGGATGAGGGATATGAGTTTACAAGTATACAATTGATGTTCTTGTGACTTAAAAAGTAAAGTGAAAAGTATGGATTAAAATGTACAAATTTCTAAAAAAAAGGTAAATTTGCATTCATTCCTATAATGAGAGGACATCAATTGTTATAATTTTTATTATTGAAACGGTGTGAATAAGAAAGTTGAAGCTAGAAAAGAGCTTATTTGTAATGTGATGAATTCTGGTTGATATTTGTTTAATGTTATGAATTCATGAGTTCTTGATGCTCTAGTAGTTTCTTTGGTTCTTTAACTTAAAATATTTGTTGTTCCATACCTTGTCCCTAGCCCCATTACAACCAAATGAAAGACCTTCTGATTTATGATATGCATATGATCAAAGTAGTGGAGATTAGATAAACAAGCAAGCTTATGGTAGTGCATTTTTATTGAATTGAATTTGAGAGTAAACACAATGCATAAACACATGAGAGATAGAGTTATTATTCTACCATGTGAGGATCTACCATTATGGCATACTTAGCTTTTTAATAAGATTGTTATGTTAAGTTAAGTTCTAATGTTTGTTAAATAAATGTTTTTATGATATTTATGACACTTTGAGAGCTTGGCTTTGTTCATGCTTACAGTGTGTATGGTTCAGATATTTACGAGAAGATTAGATGGAGTCAATGTTTTATGTTTTAGTTAGTTTTGATTGAGGACGACTAAAAGCTAAGTGTGGGGGTTTTGATAGTTGCTTAAAATGTCATATTTTGATCATTGCATACTTAGTCTTTTGAGTTTTTTTTCTTGTTCAATTAGCTTGTTAATGCTTATTTTTATGTTTATTACTTGTTTACAAGAGCATGTAAGAGCTTATAAAGCATAAAGAGGTGAATTAAGCACACAAAAAAAAAAAAAGCAAAACACACATCAAGCATTTTAAGGCAAAAGGAGCTGTGATTTTGATAAGGACTTAGCCAATGATAAAATGGGCTTACAGGTATCTTATTCATAGTATTTGGAGGCCAAAGGTGAAAAATGAATAGATTTAGATATAAATCCATGTTGAGCTTTTTTGGACAGCCTTAACGGAGTGTACATGTGATCCACTATTTAGAGTGCGAATCTAACCTTGTGGACTTAGATAGACCTTAATTGTAATATTTTGAAGTAATATATGAAAAATTGAGAGCAATTGGGCTAGATTACATTGAGGGTCACAGTTAAGTATGTTTGGGCTCTTTATGGTTTGTTATGTGAGACTAGGAGTTAAGGCCTTAATTGGTGAGTTTAATTATTTTATTTGAGGCCCCAAATAAATAAAATAGAGGTGCATGTGTCTCCAAGGTTATGCAAGTGGTAGATTTGTAGAAGGAAGGTTGTTTTTAACTTGTTTTTCTACGTTAACTAAGATTCTTGAGAGAATTTTAAGTTAGAATGCAACTAGGACTTCCAAATCAGATATGGAGTCCTAGTTAACCTATTTTTCTTTATAATAAGGGACTAAAATACAAATATGAAGCTTCTAAATTCTCTTTAACTCATAATGGCCAAATTCCCTCTTTGTGCGTTCAAAGGTATCAACTGCTTAATCTAATTGCTAGTGTGATTTCTTCTTTTTTTGGCTTGTAGAGCACTTCTACATCCTTTAAAGTGCATAGCATCATCATCAATATGAGATCGAAGTTATTCAAATTACTTCTAAGAGGGGGAACATGATTTTCTCTCTTTTTTTGTTACTTTGTTTATGTTTAATATTTTTAATTATGTGTAAGTAGTTTTGTAATTCAATTGGGAGATAGTTGAAGCCATGGAATATGTTACCATGAGACTTTGTGTCACACCCTACCCCTCAATAAGATGTAACATGATCCCGTAGTACATCTAATGAATTACCGTATTTCACCTACCTGTAACCCATTAAATATACTACAAGGGATTTTAAAACAATCTTCTTACTTTTCGAAGGTGGCGAGCACTTTTGGTAAGAATTAAACACATTTACTTAAAGTTTAAAGGCTAGTTAAAATTTTTGTACATTTTTATTTTTACACAAATTTTGGAAAATTTTCGGTAGAGTGCCGTCTATATTTGAGAAAAACAGTTCTTCAAACACCTGTAAAAACACTTCCAATAATTCATTTCATCAAAATCAACCACTACCACAATACAAATCAACATCATTTCTCCTAACTCCATAATTCAAAATAATTCTCAATTCAGTTGTCTTCAAAAATAATATTAAATAACTTCATTCATATTCTACTAAAGAAAAATTAATTTACATTCATTACAAAACTCAAAAATAAGTTTGAACATTATAATAATTTGCATTTCATTACATACCAAAATAATGTTACAAGAGTTTTTGTACAATTGCTCAAATAATTTACACACATATATTTACATGCATACTCAAAATCTAATATACAAGGGTATACCTATAATATACCCGAAGCTAATTCCAATGAGTCTTCAAGGTGCAGCTGTAAGAATCTCACTCAACTGCTCTATCTCTACTCTCACCTGCGACAGCATACAAAGCTATCGCTGAGTGGTGAACTCAGTGGTGCACAACTATCATTTAGCATATAATACAATATACACTGATAATAATTATACCAAAAATTTTGGAATCTCGAAACTTAACCAATTTCCAAATGTCAAAATTTTCATTGCCAATAATAATAGTCACTTGTTAAAATAACCTTGATCAAAATTTCAATTTGTCAAATCACAACTGAACAATAAAAATAATTCCTGCAATTATGGAAATAAACAATTATTTTAACAAAATCATTTATGCACAATCTCATTTAAAATCACAATTTCTTATCAATCAAAACCCATTCTTTATCTCACTAACTATGCAAGACTAATCTGAAAGGGCCATCTTCGGGGTGATTCTAACTCCCTATGGTCGGGGAGGTCGAATCATCGTGCACAGTACACAACACAATAATGAAACTTCTGACGGGTCAATAATAAAAACTTAGATCTAACCTCTAATAAGAGGAGAATCTAAGCCTATGCACATACCATGGTATTCGAAACAAAACAAAGCTAACTCTATTGTCTCATCAACAAATGATATAGAGATGGGTGATAATCTAGTCAAGCATCTATAGTGAGATATAAAACCATATTATGCATTTCTTTGTCCTTTTTATGAGCATAAATCACAACACAATATTAATTCAAGATCAATTCCAATATTCCATAATTTTTTTATGCTCATCACAATCCAAAACAAAATTTTGTATTTTATTCATGCAAATTGCCCGTCACAATTCAAAACATAATTTACCCAGTCCAAAACAATATTCAATAATTATTGAAATAATATTTCATAAAACTAAACCCATGCTTAATATACCAGTTTCAATAATCATTGAAATAAATCCAATAATTGATAAACATAGTGCATAAGGAAAATAAAATCATTTAATTATGTAAAATATTCAAAACAATTTTAATTAAAAACTAGTTGTGCACAAACCTCTTTTGTCGACTCAATTTACTCAAATTTTTGTTTCTCCTTTGAAGATCCCTTTTCAACTGAAACACATAAATTTAACGTGCTTCAGTATCTATTTCTAATACTTCAATTCCAACAATTTCTTTGCAGGCTTATCCTACCTATTACGGTTTATAAATTTTGGGTCTTTCACATTTTTGTGTATGGTGGCACTATTTATTGCACTATTTAAGTCAAAATGTTGACTTTTCTATACTTAACAGGTTTATTAGTTCTAATTGTACCCATATACCACATTTTGGGTGTCAATTTTGTTGGCATTGATTACCAATTCAATTTCTAAGTCTCCTAAGAGAAATTACAAATTTTCAATTTTAGTCTCTTGTATTCTATTATTCCATTGGTCTGGTTACTGTGAGAATTTGACTAAGTTTTCTTCATAGAATTTGTTCCTTATTGTCTTAACTTTATTTTCCTTTTTGAATCACTCCATTTGGAGTTTTTTAGCTCAAGTTATGCCTATTTTCCTAAGGCTGGTCGGATTTGGTGTTACCCAGAATTCTGGGCATTTTTTGGATATTGGCAGTTTTTGTATGCTGATTATAGCTAAGTTTTTGGATAGGTTATGGTCAAAATTTGGGTTTGTTTTCTTCATAAAAGTTGTAGTGCTATGTCTCAGCTTTCCATCGGTATAAAGTTCAGGTCATTTGGACCTTCCTAGACTAAGTTATGGTCATTTACGTAACTACTGTTTATTTGGTCATTTTTGTACAGGTCAATGTGCATAATTCCAAATTTGGACTAATTATTCACTAAGTTATGGTCATTTTCTGGGCATGATTCCTAAATGAAAAATGTGCCATTTTGTGTATAGTTTCATTCCAAATTGACCTCACACCAATTAGGTTGGTAAATTTTTAAATTTGGTCCTTGAAAGGGACCTAGGTCAAGCTACCTGCATACTGACCCTAACCAATCCAAATTGAAACTTATTTCTAACAATTCACACACACCATAAATGGTCACAATTGACCATTTCTCAACTCAAGTAAGGTCAACTACATCAATTGACTAATTCTCAACTTTTTCTCCAAATGTTTTACAATTTCTAAGTACCATAAACCCTAATTTTACAATTTGTGTAACACATTCAAATTAATGCTTACAAATTACTTCTACCAACTTAATTGAGCCTACATACATAATTAATAGAACTAAAACACTTCAACCTCTCCTAACATCATGGCTGCCAAATTTTCTACTCATCATGCATGCAATATTATTTTCATTTTCTTCACAATTTCCATGTATCTCAACTCAATTTCAAGTAGTATTTAAAGATTTAAAACCAATTTATACATATGTTGATTTATGGATTCTCTAATTCTCCAAATCTCCTTCTTTTCTTCTTCTTTTAGTTGCTAATCACTCCACCAAGGTCTAAAATCAAACTTTAATGTTGGAGGTTAGAGTTTTTATGGTGAGGAAGGGAGGAGAAATCAAGCTTTTAGGGGTTAAAAATGGTGGAATAGTGAGAGAATTAGAGAGAAAGAGAGTGGCGGCATCCATGAGGAAGAAGACCCAAAAATAAATTTCTTTATTTTGTTATTTTTATGTGTATTTATCCCAGAATGATTTAGTCAAATTAAGTAAATAATTGATAATTATTTATTGAGTCATACATGATGTCACCCATGATGATGTCATTATTCTTTATTTTCTTTTCTTTTCTTTTTCCTTTCCTTTTCCTCACTTCTTTAATTTAATTCTACATCTCAAAATTTTCATTTCTTAGATTTTATTGGACAGTTAGGTCAGGAGTCATCTCTAGGGGTGAATTGACCAAATCACCCCTCACTGGTCTGATCCGGTTTACAAATAATTTGATATTTCTTCTGGATCCCTGACCTAATTATTTGACCTACTTAAAAATTCTTTTTCATGATTTTCTCTTTTCCATTGTGTTCGCAATAGTCCTAAGGACAGCAGCGTCACATTTTTTGATTCAGAATTCGGGTTTCAATTGATCTCGCAGTCATTTCCCAAGAAGGTCACCCATCGCTGTGACTCCTGGCTCATTTAACTTTTTATGCTTTGTTTTTCTTCTTTATACTTAACTATTTGGCAATTACTAATTATTTGCGTTCAGGGCTTATCTAGTTGTCTTAGATGTGATTCTAATCTCTTTAATTGTCCGGACCGATACCGGTCACTGGAACAATAAAATATACCAGGCTATGCAAATAGGGGTGTTACACTTTTATTTGATTTTAATTTTTATACTTTGTTTTTCTTCTTTATACTTAACTATTTGATAATTACTAATTATTTGCATTTAGGGCTTATCTAGTTGTCTTAAATGTGATTCTAATCTCTTTAATTGTCCGGACCGATACCCGTCACTGGAACAGTAAAATATACCAGACTATGCAAATAGGGGTGTTACACTTTGATTTGATTTTAATAAAATTTAGATTTGCTCTATATTGAGTATCACTTATCATTTGGTTTATGTTATGAATGTTAAATGTATGGTTAGTTAGGGTGGCCAACTAATTAATTGTGCATGGAAATATATTGCTAAGTTAAGATAATTTTAGTACATAATAGCTCGAATAATCTGACAATAAATAGCACATATTGAATTATTTCATTATCAAGATTAGTGTCTAGGTTAAATGAACCATGCTGAATGAGTTTATTGTCTTAAATTGGGATGTCTTTCTAATTATTAATGCTATTATTAAACTTAATTATAAGCTTCTCTAGTCATACATTGAGAGCGATGGTAAGGGATTAATTGTAGAGCACTTCCCGGTTAATCTAATCCATAAGGAAAGATAAGGAAGTTGTTAACTTCTACAATCAATTTACTCAATTGAATAAATTTACATCTTTCGTTAATGATTGATACATGTCACATGGTGGATACACCCTGTCTACTGAATTTGTTACAATCTGGTTGTGTTGAGTATTCAAAAATGTCATTAACTTTAGTTTATATTTTAACATTCTTATTTTAGCTTTAGTATTTTAGCAAATACAAATCAAAAACCTCTTTTTTATTTTACTTTGCATTTTTAGTTTGATAGATTGGGTGTTTTATCTCTTTTGAGTTCCTTTTGTTTATTTGTGTCGTTAAGATTTATTTTCTTATTAGCATTTACTCATTCCCTGCAGAATTGATCTCTGCTTACCCTATATACAAATAGTTTAGGTATAGTATTTTTAATTAGTGCATTCGACATGTATCAACAACATAGACTTGAGCCAACTTGTTCACAGAATAGTTAACTCTTGCAAAGATAAAATAGGCAGTCTTGGTTAATTTTTCCACCATTACCCAAATCGAGTTTTGCCTATTAGAGGCTACTAGCAACCCCATAACAAAGTCAATGGCCACATTCTCACATTTTCATTCTAGAATAGGTAGTGGATTAAGCATCCCTGCCAGTTTTTTGATGCTCTAGCTTTACCCTTTGACACTCCTCATAAACAGATGCAAATGAGCTATCTCCTTTGTCATGGAAGGCCACTAATATGCTTTCTTTAGATCTTGATACATTTTAGTGGTCTCGGAATGTACACTATACCTAGCATTATGAGTTTCTTTCATAATGTTTCCTTTAAGCATGATATAATCTGGCACACACAACTTGTTGCCATACCTTAAAACTCCTTTTCCATTAAACCTGAACTCATTGTTCCTACCTTTTTGAACTACTTCCGCTATCTTTACCAATTCTGAGTCTTCATGTTATTTCTTTGCCACTTATCTCAAATACATCAGTGTCACTTTCATATATGCTATCCACATACCTTTATTGGACAACTCTAACTGTAAACCTGCACCCAGTAACTGGTGTAACTCCTTTAATATAGGTCTTCTTGTAATTAAAATGTGGGCTAAAGTACCAAATGATTTTTGGCTAATAGCATCTACAATTACATTTGCCTTATCCGAACGATGCCAGATGGTATAATCATAATCACTAAGCAGTTCCACCCACCTTCTTTACTTGTTTAACGCTTTTTTATTAAAAATATACTAGACACTCTTATAGTCTGTGAAAATCTCACACTTTGCCCATCAAGATAGTGTCTCCACATTTGAAGGGTAAAAACTATAGCCACCATTTCTAAATCATGGGTGGGATAGTTCACTTCATGCTTCTTCAACTGTCTTGAAGCATAAGCTATCACTTTGCCATTATGCATGAGAACACACTTTTACCGCACCCTGGAAGCATCGCAGTGCATTGTGAAATCTTTATTGCCTGAAGACAAAGCCAATACTAGTGTAGTAACCAAAAGTCCTTTAACTTCTAAAAACTCTCTTCACACTATTCTGTTCATTCAAACTTTCTATTCTTTTAAGTCAACCTAGTCACTGGAGCAACTATCTTAGAGAAATATTTTACAAATCTTTTATAGTAGCTAGCCAAACCTAGAAAGCTCTTGATCTTCATCACTTTAATTGGCCTTGGCCAATCTACTACTACTTTAACTTTCATGGGGTCCACTTTGATACCATTTTCTGACACCACATGCCCCAAGAAAGATATAATCTTCAACCAGAACTTACACTTCGAGAACTTAGCATACAACTGATGCTCTCTTAGAGTTTGGAAAACCACTTTCAGATGCTATGTATGCTTCTTTAGGCTTCTAGAATACATTAGGATGCCATCAATGAAAACGACACAAAGTAATCCAAAAAAGGTCTGAATACCTTGTTCATGAGATCCATGAATGCAGCTGAAGCATTAGTTAATCCAAACGGCATCATAAAGAGCTCAGAATGCCTATACCTAGTCCAGAAAGCAGTCTTTGGAATTTCTGTCTTTTTAATTCTCAATTGGTGATATTCGGACCTTAAATCTACCTTAGAAAAATGACTAGCTCCTATTAACTGATCGAACAAATCATCAGTACGAGGCAAATGGCACTTATTCTTCATGGTTACTTTATTCAACTGTCTGTAATCTATGCACAACCTTAGAGAACCATCCTTCTTCTTGATAAACAAAACTAGAGCACCCAAAGGAGAGGTACTCAGTCTGATAAACCCTTTTATTAATCAGATCCTGTAACTATTTTTTTAACTATTTTAGTTCTGTAGGAGCCATTTTGTAAAGAGGGATAGAAATAGATCTAGTACTAGGTACTAGATCAATCTCAAAGTTTATCTGCCTTTTAGGTGGCAAACTAAGTAGTTCCTCTTAAAAAACATCTATGAACTCCCTCACCACTAAAACTAACCCTGGTCTATCTTTTCTTGCATTAACTTCCTTGACATGAGCTAGAAACCCATTACATCCTTTCTAAGCATCTTTTTGGCTTGCATGGCAGAAATCACCCCCTTTAAAACTGGTACTTTATGTTCTTGAAAAACTATTTCTGGCCCATCTAGTCCCTTGAACTTTACAACCTTGTTCCTATAGTCCAAGGTAGCATAATTAGTTAAGAGCCAATCCATCCCTAGAATGACATCAAAATCAGTCAACTCTAGAGCCACTAGGTTACCTGGAAGGCATTTATTCTCAACAGTGACTGTACAGGAATAAAAAATCATCTTTATCACCGAAGGATCACACTTAGTTCCACTAACCAACACAGGACACTCTAGCCTTGAAACCATTAATCCTAACCTTTAGATTGTATCAAGGGTTACAAAAGAATGTGAAGCACCTAGATCAATCAAAACATGCATACTGAAGCTTCTTAATTGTATTTTACTTAATACTACTGTGTTGGAATCATTTGCTTCCTGGTGTATCATGGTGAAAATCTAAGTAGGTACTATAGAACCCCTTCCTTAAAATCCTATTATAGAGGATGGCACCCCTATTCCTGTTCCTTGCCCTTTGCCCTGAGAGGAAACCATGGAATTTTGTCATGCAGTTGGTTTAGCCACACTGCTTAATACTACTTATTGTTGTGATGCAACTATTTCCATATTAGGACACTCCTTTTCCATATGTCCCTCTTGACCACACCTGTAATATTTAGAGTTTTCAAATCTACAGGGTTCCCTATAGAGTTTTCCACATCACATGCACCTGACATCTCTAAACCCAAACTAGATCCACTTCTCATTCCAAGACTAGATCTTATTCTACTCCATAACCTATTCTTCTTTTATTTTCTAGCAAACTTCCCCCTTTATCTTTTTTAATTTTGGATGAAGAAATGATTTTAGTCAAGTGACTAAACCTTTCTACATTTATGGCTTTATGGATAGAAGGCTGCTCAGCCTTAGAAGTTTTCTGGTCTACAGTCCCCTTAATTATAGCTCCAGCCTCTATTTTCCTTGTAGAATCTATTATAGAGTGGTGCCATTTAGCCTTCTTCTTATCTATGTCATACTCCTGCCCTATATACTACAAAAGATCTACAAAATTGTCTGTGTACTTATCCACACTCATATTGGATGCCTATCTTAACTGTTCAAACTCTACCACTTTAATTCTCTGGAGCTTTCTGGAAAAGCCTAGTTGGTAAACTCTACAACAAACTGCTGCCAAGTTATGCTATAAACCCTACTAGTAATATAGGTCTTACACCACTTTTTGGACCTTTTACACTTAAGTGTAAACCTAGCCATTTGAATGGCCCTACAGTCACTAGCCTCTAGTTCATCTGCAATAGTCTTAACTACCTTAATATACTCAGAAGGACCATCCCTTTGCTTGTAATTGGGTGCATCCAACTTTAGGTAATCTATCATCTTAGCCTTGCATCTGCTACCTTGACCAATCCCTTGAGTTTGAACTATTTAAGCTACAGGTGCTGGTACTTGCCCTCTTATAACTCCCTCTATGGAGTTCTAAGTTCCCATGGTGGTTGGAAGGTTCTGAGGGTACTGTTGGTGAGGATAAATAGGTTATGGGTTAAACTATAAAAAGAAAGATGGGTAGGGCATGAAAGAAAGGTAGGGTAGCCCATAAACCCAATGTTTCCCTATTGAGGATAGTTATACCCAAACCCATACTCTTGACCTTGGAGAGGTGGAGTACAAATTCTAACTCATCCCTCTCCTCTTCATTTTTATCTTCTCCTCCACCCATGCTAAAAAGATTAGGATCCTCATACTACTATTGAGACCTATGAGGACCCCTTTTTGTATCCACAGACATTTTGGGTGAACTACACATCTTTCTACTAATGTCAAAAGACCTTTTTAGGCCTCTTGAGGACTCTATTCTGCCACCTCTACGTGCTCTCCCTCTATTAGAGCGAATAACGGGTAGTGTTCTATTACCCTCATTTTTTGGGTTGTGCATTAGTCAATCTTGTAGACCGTCTTGAACCTTGCATCTTCTAAAAGCAAATAAGAAATTTTAAGCATACAAAAAGTTCATGTGAGATCACATGAACACAAAACATAGCATAAAACATAGCATAAAGCATAAACAAATCACATACATGTAGGGACAAAACACTGATGGGCATGTATTTTCCTAACTATATCGGCTAACATACTTTCTTAGCATCTAGTTTCACTCATCTAACCTAAAGCTTTGATACTAACTTTGTAATGACCTAACTAGGGGCCATTACTAGTACTAGGGAATGAGTTAACTTAAGGCTACCAAAACCTGTAGCAAGCCTAGAAACTGATAAACACTTAACCCCTCCCCTAAGCGCTCAACTCCCTTTCACATGATGATCTTGCCTCGACACTTCATGGAAGCTTTCATGCAAGAAAAGAAATACAACCCAAGATGGTTCTTTAAGTTAGAAAACTCAATTTGGAAAGAAGGAAGAAAAAGGGAAAGAAAACAAAGGAAAAAGAGTACCTATTTGGGCGAAATTTTGAAGAGAATTGGGCAAAATTTTGAAGTTTCTCTTCAAATTTCGCCTATGCTTTTATACCCTTGGCTACAAAAGGATTTTCGGCTATCGAAAGTCATTCTGCTCAAAAAAGAAAGTTTATACTTGAACCTGAAAACTCCAACCCTTATACCCTCTATCACTACACTTACACACTATTCAAGCTCTTAACATCAAACTAACTCATCCTCGAATCCCTAAGTCTCACCAGAATTCCCATACACCGTAAGAATTCCGATAACAGAAGTTTGGTGGATTTTACACTGTAAGTATGTGTAATTCGATCAAATTCACACAATCATGCTAGCATTGAAGGCATCGACTAAAGAACATGTTTTCTCCTCTTCCTAAATATCTGAACATCATTAAAGAAGTTAATAAAGTCATAAAATACTACGTAACTAGTTAAATGTTTGTGCTAAGCACAAGTTTAATAAAAATTAGTTTTCTCTTTAATATGCATTGCACGTTGTTTTATCCGCTGTATAAGTTTGTTATTTAAATTTTTATATATAATTTTTTAATATATGATATAATATATGAAAATTTTAATAAGTTTTTATAGAATTTTTTTAATTCACTTTATTTTAATTTTATGAAATTTTATTATTTAAGATATATTATTTTTTATATCAAAATTTATTGTGCATTTTTTATTAATATAGAAAAATTGAATGTGTTTGTAAATTATAAGAAATTTTGAAGAATTTATATTATATTAATTATAGAAATTATTATACATAGATGATTTAATTACAAAGAAATGAAAAAGATTACGAATTTGCTAATGAAAAAAATTTTTGAAAGATATATATTATTAAGTATAAAATTGTTAAAAAATTTTAAGATTTTAGTTTAAATAATTTTAAATTAATTAAATGAAAATGTAATGATATAATTAATAAAAAGTTAATGTATAAAATAAATTTTATTATATATTTCTATTTATATAAATATAATTCTTCATCATTAAGTATCTAACTTAAAAAATTGATAAGATGACTATTGTACAATTAAATTTATAACTTTTAACCTTAAAATTATATGTTAAGAAAATTTAGGTATCAACTCAACTAGAAGTTGTTAATAGAACAGAATTTAGATTTAAATAAAAAACTAATCTGACCAATAAAATTAAAAGTTTTTATATAATAATAAAATCTTATATCATTTTGTAGCCAATTAAAATAGAAAGTACTAATTTATCATTATACATGTATCAATCAATGATTTTTTTTGTTAAATTAATTATATTTTATTTATAATATATTTATTTTTAGTTTATTTAGTAATTATTTAATTAAAAGTAATATTAGTAAATCTAGTAATGCTTAAATTATATTTATATTTATATTTTTTAAAATATAACTTATTTTGATAATAATTATTCTTGAATAAATTATTAAAATTTAATTTAATTATAAAATGTATAAAATAATAATAAAAGGCAATAGAAACACTGAAACATAGAAGTTGCAAGAAAATACAGGTTCTTGAAAGTTTTATTTTTTCATTTTTTTTTCCTAAATTTTAATTATTTAAAAAATAATCAAAATTTTAATATATCAATATTTTGAAATTAATTTTTATTATTTAAATATATGAAAAATTATTTTTTAAGTTCCACAATAAACTAAAACAAAAATTAAAATTCATATTTCATAGAAATTCACATATATATAAGTAATAAAATGCATCGAAATCTCATACAACAAATATACTCAATAATTTCTCTAATTTAGTACCCTTTAGCAAAAAATAATGCAAAGGTAGTTAGGTACCAACAAAAATTTTGTAAACTTTCATCACTAAATATAAATATTAAGTTATTCTTATTCACATACATAATGGAGTTCAACATCTAAAAAAATTTTGTGCCTGGCATGCATCTTAAAGTGTGCATTCTTAGGTGAAATTAGATTAAAATAAAAAAAATAAAAAAAAAACTTAAAAGGTAAATATAAGTAGAATTAAGAAATTTAAATTTATATAAATTATAAACTTAATTTAAATAATATAATTAAACATTTATAAAATTTTATTAAAAATTAATATTAATGTGGATAAATATATTATCTAACTAATAAATGACATCATTATATTTAACTAGGTACATTAAAATTTGTAATTGAAAATTAGTTTTTAAAACACTTTCAATTCAATCCAATTTTTTTTAAAAAAAAAACAAAGAACTCATGATTGAAAAAAAAAAAGTGAATTTTTTATTTCTTAGTTAATTCTTTTTAATAAAATTGATAATTTTTTTAAACTGTCATAATTTTTTTTAGAAAACATAAATTTTTATTTTAATTAACTCTTTCTTATAAAATTTTATTTTAAATTAAATATAAGTTATATCTATAATATGGTATAAGTCTATAAACATTACTTGTGAATAAGAGTAGTACTAATAGAATTTCTCCCGCATATGAAATTTCTTTTAGAATAAAATTCTAATAAGATTAAAATTTATGTATATTTTATATATTATAATAAAATAATAAATGTTAATAATTAATTAAAAAAACAACCTTTGTAACATTTTCAGCTTGAATCCAAATAAGATATATATATATATATATATATATATATATATATATATATATATATATATATATATATATATATATATATTAAAGCATAAAACTTACGTTTTTTTTTAACAAAAAGTGAACATGATTTCTTATTTAATAATTGTCACACCCTCCTAACATGTTCCCATAGTACACTTAATGAATTATCGTACTTCACCTACCTGTAACCCATTAAATATACTACAAGGGATTTTAGAACAATTTTCGTTCATTTTAGAATTGGTGGGTAAAAATTTTTTTTTTTTTCAGATTTTAAAAACCTTCATTTAGAGTCTAAACATAAATCAAATTTTTTGATATTTAAAATCTCCGCAATTTTCACAAAAATTTTGGCAGAGTGCCATCTATATTTTGAGAAAATAGTTCTTCAAAACCTGAAAATAAAAATACTCCCAATATATTTCTCAATCACAACTTTATTTGCAACCACCAAACTTCAAATCAATAACAATGGCAACACTTCAACTCAAAATCTAAATTTCAAATCAAGAATTAATATCTCAAAACATTTCATAACTTATGCATTTCGCATTTTAAATCATTAATTTATAATCATAAACTAATTTACTGATGCAAAATCTCAAAAATAATATTATTACAATTTTATCTGTACAACTGCTCAAATTACAGAGATACATATGCATACTATCATATTTACATCAAACTAAACTACCAGGGTATAGACAAATACCCGTACAAAAATTCTTCAATTGTGCTCTTCTCTAATCAGCTAGCTCGCTCTGCTATGTCCTTTTCTCTATCTGCATGACAAGTTAAAGCTATCGCTGAGTATATAAATACTCAGTGGTGCACAATAAAGCATAAAATGCATAATATAAAACATTTATGAACAAATCATCATTCAAAAATCTCATAATCGTATTTCACAATTTTTTTCTCAAATCATATTTATAACAAATCATAATTTTCAAAGCTTAATATAGTACAACTTGATCAAATAATTTAATAAACATAGTGTTGCCAAACAATAACACAACTTAGGTCATGACACAAAATTTCCGAACATGCCGTGAGTACATCACGATAAGGCAAACACCCTCACTAATCAAAATCAATGAGGGAGGTGGCTAACTAGTTAATGAGTACTCATCTACACTCACCCCTCAGACTGGGAAGCCAGAGAGGGAGGAAACTGATCAAATATCATACTCACCCCACAAGTGGAGGAGGAACATATTAGTATTGCCATGCCAAGTGTGAATTAAAAATAATTTAAATCAAGTTATTCAAATATTTTATACAATTCACAAATCATATTTCATTCCAAACTTTTCATTTACAAGTAGGTAACACCATAGTTCTCAAAACCCATAATTAACACAATGCATACAAATCAAGTTTTTAGTGGGAAAACAATAATTTAAAGTTATTGTGCAAAGACTTGGACTTAATCGCCTCTAGGCCTTCCGAGTCTTTTTCAGCTGAAACAAAAAATTTATGTATTTCAGTATCTTATTTCACAATAAAATCCAATAATTAATTCATAAATACTTAATTCTAGCCCAAATATGCTTAAACTAACATTCTTGGAAATTTTCATTTTGGAGTTACTATTCATGGTACTATTCAAGTCAATTTGTTGACTTTCTAAGGCTTAATAGGTATGGGAATTCTAACTTCACCCACATACCACATTTTGGTTACCAAACTTGTTGGTTTTGGTCATTTTCTCAAATTCTAAGTCTTTTAGGCAAATTTGCAATTTTTCAGTTTTTGTGTCCTAAGTTGCACTGTTCCATTGGTCACTTTACTGTTATAATTTAGCAAAACTTTCTTCATAGGAAATGTTCCCTATTGTCTTAAGTTTATTCTCCTTTTGAATCACTCCAATTGGAGTTTTGTAGCTCAAGTTATAGCCATTTGAACCATGGCTGCCGGATTGGACTCTACCCAGTTTTCTGGGCAAATTTTGGTTTTGGCAGTTTTGGGTCATCAAATTTGGGTGGCCAAACGACTTGGTTAATGACATAATTTGGGTTTGTGTTCTCCATGAAAGTTTTAGGTCTATATCTCATCTAACCACTGGTAAAATTTTAGGTCATTTTGACTGCCTAGCTCTGTTCATTTGGTCAGTTTGTACAGGGACATATTGAGATTTTCACTAGGTTTTGGTCACTTTTTGGGCATCCTTCCTGAATGAAAATTGTGTCATTTAGTGTCTATTTTCATTCCCAATTGGTCTCATACCAATTGGACTTGTAAAATTTCATTTTTGGTCCTTTAAAATTGACTTGGTCATGCTGCTGGCAGCATGACCACACTCAATCCGAATTTGGCCTTAACTCCAACCATTCCAACATACTTCATTTGGTCACAAATGACCATTTCTCATTTCACATTAGGTCAAAGACATAATTTACAAGTTTTTCACATTTTTGGTCTCTAAACCCTAATGTCCAAAACCCTAATTCACAAATTGGTTACATTTAACCAATTCAATGCATACCAATACCATTTCCCACTCATTCAAGTTTACATACACTTTTAATTCTATCAAATTCATGCATACATATATCAAACCCTAGTTGACTGAAATTTCTATATAGTCCTTCAAATAAGTTTTCTTTTCATTTTATGTTAATTTCTAACTTCTTGATGCTATACATACACTAATTAAACTAAAAATTTGAAGTTTGCATTACTAACCTTAGGTGAAGTCTTTGATCTTCACTTTCTCTCAATTTTCTTCAATTCTTCTCCATCTAATCTTCCTTCCAAGGTTTTCTTATGATTTTTCTTCAAGAAAATTAAAGGATTTATGGTGGAATTAATGTTTAGAAAGCTTAAAAATAAGCTTTCATGGAGGAAAATTTGAGAGAGAACTTGGGAGAGAGAGAGGCGGCACTTTGAGGAAGATGAAGACTTTTGGTTTTTTTTTTTTTTTCTCTTTTCTTTTCCTTCTTTATGTCTTATGAAAGACCAAAAATCAATATAATTAAATTTATTAATAATAGGATTTATGGCATCATGCATGATGTCATCTCCCTACACCTCTTTCATTTCTTTTTTTTTTTCTATTAGTTCTTTAATTTAATTTTTGATTCTGAAATTTTCTTTTCTCCGATTTTATTTGACAGTTGGGTCAGGAGTCAGCTCTCGGGGTCAATTAACCAAATTGCCCCTCGTCGGTTCAACCCGGTTTATAAATAATTTAATATTTCTTTCGGCTCCCTGACCTAATTATTTGACTGGCTTAACAATTCGTGTTCGTGATTTTCTCTTTTCCACTGTGTTCATAATGGTCTGAAGGATCGCGGCATCATATTTTATGATTTGAAATTTGAGTTTAAATTGACTTCGCAGTCGTTCTCGAGAAGGTCACCCATCGCTGTGACTCTCGGCTCATTTAACTTCTTATGTTCTATTTTTCTTTTTTATACTTAACTAATTGGCAATTACTAATTATTTGTGTTTATAGCTTATCTAGTTGTCTTAAGTGTAGTTCTAATATCCTTAATTGTCCAGACCGACTCCGGTCACCGGAACAATGAAATATACCAGGCTATGCAAATAGGGGTGTTACAATTCTCCCCACCTTAAAACAATTTCGTCCTTGAAATTTTACCTGGTATCAGTCTCTGAATAGTTGTGGGTGCTGTCTCCTCATGTCCTATTCACGCTCTCAAGTAGCTTCCTGGCCTGAATGATGGTTCTTTAGCATTTTAACCAATACTATTTACTCATCGATTGCCCACCTCGTGTGCCAAGATTCTTATGAGCTTCTGTCATAAGTTAGATTCAAATTCATTTCAATTTTAGAGGTAAGCAAATCTGTGTGCTAGTAGATCCGCTTTTCTAGGACCTCGTGTGCTCCTATGGGTGAGAACTTAGTTTTACTCTTTTCTTATCAAATCTCTTAATCATTTGATGTAACCTTTAGTTTAGTTTAGAATATTTTAGTCTTTTCTTGCTGTTGTTTTAGCAATTATTTTCTTTTGCGGTCGTTTCTTTCTTAGCCATAGGTCCATAACCATTATCTTACCATCTCCATTTATGACCAAGGCCTATGTGCCATTTTGCACTATCTTGTTTGCTTTGGTTTAGCTTATTTCTTTCTTGATAAAATAATTCGGAATATCATTATGCTTCTTAAGTAAATTGCTTGCCTTGGTGGCAATTCCTCATCTAGTATTTTTCTCATTTCTTACTGTTCTATTTATTTTTATCTGTCGATACTCTATAGCTTATTTTGCACTGATGTGTAGTCATTATTTACTTTTGTACTGAACTATAACCTTTCAATATTCTAACTTTAGAGTTTTAAATCCCAGGTTAGGATTTTCAAACTCCTTTCCAATAAGAAAACTTTATCTTATCATAACTATACCAAAACAGATATCGTTTGCAACTATTCTTATCCTTGTATACTATTGGGTAGTACGTAGCTCTACACAATAAATCCCAAGTCAGTATTGTAATCTACAGCTTATAGCACAAACATCAAGAATATTGCATAGTTACTACGATACATCCCAATAGATCAAACTTCCCTATATCTTATTTCTTTTAAATTCACTAATATCTTGGACTTATTTTGATTATGGTACCCACTGACATCTATCAGCAGTAATATCCATACCCGCATCTAAGGTAGCTAAATTACTATAACTTACTTTTAGGTTCTCTTTTCTTACATAATTAGGCTTACTAATTAACTTTCCAAATTCTTGTGTGCTAGCAAATACTTTTCACTGACAAACTCTTCCAAAATTAATTTTAAAAAGACTAATCACTAACATATCAATTTTTTTTTTTTTTACACATATACATATCTCAGTTAAGAATTGAGAAAATACCAGCAACCATACCAGAAGTCTCATCCTCGTCCTTCTGTCGCATAATGTATACTCTCACTGGAGCATCACCTTGTCCTGATTGATTCACAGTACTCTGACTTCTAGGTGTACTATCCCTACCTTTGCCTCTGCCTCTACGAACTATTGGTGAACTCTTTGGGTAGAAACTTGGGCTGATTCTTCTGCCGTGGTAAATGATCCATAACGACGTGGACTTACACAATCCTTAGCAAAATGACCAGTCCCTCCACAATTGAAACATGCTCCTATAGCTCTATAACATACTCCACTATGTGGTTTACCATAAGCCTCACAAAGTCGATCCGACAGCGTTTTGCTGCATGTCTGTTGAGTTTGCTGATCGGATTGGGATGGTTTCTGTCTAGAAGATATACTTCTACCTGATTCGCGCGAGCTAGATCCTCCAAAATGTTTTCTTTTCCCAGAGCCACTTTCAGTAGCTTGACCAGTAACTTTTTCAGTTTTCTCTTTCTCTTGTGTACTCTTTTTCATTGCCCATTATGATTCTATCCTTTCCAGTTCTAGGGCTTGTGAAATCAATTCAGAAAAATTCTGGTGTTGGAATCCTATCACTTGCATTCTCAAGTTAGGCCTCAACCCAGCCTCAAACCTTTTACACCGGTCTCTGGGGGTGGAGACTAAGCTTCCAGCATAATGGCTTAGCCTTGAAAAGTCTCGCTCATACTCTGCTATAGTTCAATCCTCTTGCTTCAAACTTAAAAACTCTTGCAGCGTCATGTCTACATAAGTATCGGGGACCCACTTTTGCCAAAATTCCCTTAAAAAGTATGCCCATGTGAGGACTGGTGGCTCTACCAGACTGTAGGGGATGGTCTTCCATCACTCATATGCATCCCCTTGCAGAAGTGATACTGAATATTCGAACTTTAATTCTTCACCACACTGTAGTTTTCTGAAAACCCATTCCATCCTCTCTAACCATTGTTCTGCGTCCAGTGGATCCACTGTTCCTTTGAATTCTGTAGCTCCAAATTTCATTAATTTCTCATATTGCCGAGCCAGAGGCTGTGGTTGTGCTGAAGGTGCCTGTGTCTGTGCTTGAGGTGGCACATTTCCCGCCATTTGTTGAAAGAATGTAGCCATTTGCTGTGCAAACTGAGCAAGGAACTGCGGTGCTTGAGGAGGAGCTGGAGTGGCTGACCCACTCACATTCTGGGGTGCTGGGGCTTCTCCTCGGGCCTCAGCCTCGACAGATTGCTCTATGGAATGATCTCTCACCTCCATTCCGTTTTCCAAAAATTTTCTACTCTCTGATAACAAACACAATGAGGTTGACCTCTGTTAGTGCATATTCATGATGTAAATATGTCATATATATCAAATATTTGAGCAGTTATATTTATTGACAAAATGTTTTAAATTCACAGTTCAAAATTTATTTTAAAACCTTGCTCTGATACCAATAAACATGTCACACCCTACTCCTTGTAAGATGTAACATGTTTCCGTAGTACACCTAATGAATTACCGTACTTCACATACCGGTAACCCATTAAATATATTACAAGGGATTTTAAAACAATTTTCATTCATTTTAAAATTGGTGGGTAAAATTTTTTTTTTTTTCAGATTTTAAAAACCTTCATTTAGAGTCTAAACATAAATCAAATTTTTCGATATTTAAAATCTCTGCAATTTTCACAAAAATTTCGGCAGAGTGCCATCTATATTTTGAGAAAATAGTTCTTAAAAAACTGAAAATAAAAACACTCCCAATATACTTCTCAATCACAACTTCATTTGCAACCACCAAACTTCAAATCAACAACAATGGCAACACTTCAACTCAAAATCCAAATTTCAAATCAAGAATTAATATCTCAAAACATTTCATAACTTATGCATTTTGCATTTTAAATCATTAATTTACAATTATAAACTAATTTACAGATGCAAAATCTCCAAAAAAAATATTATTACAATTTTATCTATACAACTGCTCAAATTACAGAGATACATATGCATACTATCATATTTACATCAAACTAAACTACCAGGGTATAGACAAATACCCGTACAAAAATTCTTCAATTGTGCTATTCTCTAACTGTAGCAGCTCGCTCTACTGCTATGTCCTTTTCTCTATCTGCAACAGCAAGTTAAAGCTATCGCTGAGTATATAAACACTCAGTGGTGCACAATAAAGCATAAAATGCATAATATAAAACATTTATGAAAAAATCATCATTCAAAAATCTCATAATCGTATTTCACAATTTTTTTCTCAAATCACATTTATAACAAATCATAATTTTCAAAGCTTAATATAGCACAACTTGATCAAATAATTTAATAAACATAATGTTGCCAAACAATAATACAACTTAGGCCATGACACAAAATTTCTGAATATGCCGTGTGTACATCACGACAAGGCAAACACCCTCACTAATCAAAATCAATGAGGGAGGTGGCTAACTAGCTAATGAGTACTCATCCACACTCACCCCTCAGACTGGGAAGCCAGAGAGGGAGGAAACTGATCAAATATCATACTCACCCCCCAAGTGGAGGAGGAACATATTAGTATTGCCATGCCAAGTGTGAATTAAAAACAATTCAAATCAAGTTATTCAAATATTTTATACAATTCACAAATCATATTTCATTCCAAACTTTTCATTTACAAGTAGGCAACACCATAGTTCTCAAAACCCATAATTAACAAAATGCATACAAATTAAGTTTTAAGTGGGAAAACAATAATTTAAAGTTATTGTGCACAGACCTGGACTTAATCGCCTCTAAGCCTTCCGAGTCTTTTTCAGCTGAAACAAAAATTTATTGTGTTTCAGCATCTTATTTCACACTAAATCCAATAATTAATTCATAAATACTTAATTCTAGCCCAAATATGCTTAAACTAACATTCTTGGAAATTTTTATTTTGGAGTTACTATTCATGGTACTATTCAAGTCAATTTGTTGACTTTCTAAGGCTTAATAGGTATGGGAATTCCAACTTCACCCACATACCATATTTTGGTTACCAAACTTGTTGGTTTTGGTCATTTTCTCAAATTCTAAGTCTTTTAGGCAAATTTGCAATTTTTCAGTTTTTGTGTCCTAAGTTGCACTGTTCCATTGGTCACTTTGCTGTTAGAATTTGGTAAAACTTTCTTCATAGGAAATGTTCCCTATTGTCTTAAGTTTATTCTCCTTTTTAAATCACTCCAATTGGAGTTTTTTAGCTCAAGTTATAGCCATTTGAATGATGGCTGCCAGATTGGACTCTACCCAATTTTCTGAGCAAATTTTGGTTCTGGCAGTTTTGGGTCACCAACTTTGGGTGGCCAAACGACTTGGTTAATGGCATAATTTGGATTTATGTTCTTCATGAAAGTTTTAGGTCTATATCTCATCTAACCACTGGTAAAATTGCATGTCATTTTGACCTGCCTAGCTTAAGTTATGACCAAATAAACAAACACTGTTCATTTGGTCAGTTTGTATAGGGACAGACTGAGATTTTGCGAATTGAGTCAATTTGTTCACTAGGTTTTGGTCACTTTTTGGGCATCCTTCCTAAATGAAAATTGTGTAATTTAGTGTCTATTTTCATTCCCAATTGGTCTCATACCAATTGGACTTGTAAAATTTCATTTTTGATCCTTCAAATTTGACTTGGTCATGCTGCCAGCAGCATGACCACACTCAATCCGAATTTGGCCTTAACTCCAACCATTCCAGCACACTTCGTTTGGTCAAAAATGACCATTTCTCACTTCACATTAGGTCAAAGACATCATTTACAAGTTTCTCACATTTTTTGTCTCTAAACCCTAATGTCCAAACCCCTAATTCACATATTGGTTACATTTAACCAATTCAATGCATACCAATACCATTTCTCACTCATTCAAGTTTACATACACTTTTAATTCTATCAAATTCATGCATACATATATCAAACCCTAGTTGACTGGAATTTCTATCTAGTCCTCCAAATAATTTTTCTTTTCATTTTATGTTAATTTCTAAGTTCTTGATGCTATACATACACTAATTAAACTAAAAATTTGAAGTTTGCATTACTAACCTTAGGTGAAGTCTTTGATCTTCACTTTCTCTCAATTTTCTTCAATTCTTCTCCTTCTAATCTTCCTTCCAAGATTTGCTTATAATTTTTCTTCAAGAAAATTAAAGGATTTATGGTGAAATTAATGTTTAGAAAGCTTAAAAATAAGCTTTCATGGAGGAAAATTTGAGAGAGAACTTGGGAGAGAGAGAGGCGGCACTTTGAGGAAGATGAAGACTTTTGGTTTTTTTTTTTTTTTTCTCTTTTCTTTTCCTTCTTTTATGTCTTATGAAAGACCAAAAATTAATATAATTAAATTTATTAGTAATAGGATTTGTGGCATCATGCATGATGTCATGCATGATGTCATCTCCCTACACCTTTTTCATTTCTTTTTTTTTATTTTTTTTTAATTTTTCTATTAGTTCTTTAATTTAATTCTCGATTTTGAAATTTTCTTTTCTCCGATTTTATTTGACAGTTGGGTCAGAAGTCAGCTCTCAGGGTCAATTGACCAAATTGCCCCTTGCCGGTTCAACCCGATTTGCAAATAATTCAATATTTCTTCCGGCTCCCTGAACTAATTATTTGACTGGCTTAACAATTCGTTTTCGTGATTTTCTCTTTTCCACTGTATTCGTAATGGTCCTAAGCACCGCGGCATCACATTTTACGGTTTGAAATTTGAGTTTAAATTGACTTCACAGTCGTTCCCGAGAAGGTCACCCATCGCTATGACTCTCGGCTCGTTTAACTTCTTATGTTCTGTTTTTCTTATTTATACTTAACTAATTGGAAATTACTAATTATTTGTGTTTATAGCTTATCTAGTTGTCTTAAGTGTGGTTCTAATCCCTTTAATTGTCCGGACCGACTCCGGTCACCGGAACATTGAAATATACCAGGTTATGCAAATAGGGGTGTTACAATAATTTTTTTATAAAATTGATAATAAAAAAAAACTTCCATGCGATTTTTTTAAAAAAATTGAATTTTTATTTTAATTAACTATTTCTTATAAAATTTTATTTGAATTAAACAAAAGTTAAATACAAATAGGTTTATAATTTTAAATTTATAATAAAAATAATTTAAGCAATAAAAATTATATAATTGTAAATTGAAATAATATAAATAATAAAAAATATTTTGAGCAAACCAATGTTCTCCTTTCCACATTTATATATTATATTGATTATAGATTAATTGAATTTTTTTTATTTTTCGCTTATTAATTTATTATTTTAGTTAGTTACTTCTTATAAAATGTTATATTTAATTAAAATTAAGAATTCAAGTAAGATTAAGAATTTTAAATTTATGTGAACTCTAAAATTAAGAATTTTAAATTTATACAAACATTAAAATTAATTTAAATTATGAAACTATAATTATAATTAATTTAAAGAATGAAAAGCATTTTTGGCAAGGCTAATGTTCCCTCTTCCCCCCTTTCCCACACTTATATATAGTATAGATGGATTAATTTTTTATATATCCAATTTAAATCTTAATATTTTATTTTTTATCAAAATCATTTTTAATATTTTATATCATTTTAATTATTAAAATACATAGCATGTAAATATAATATTCTTATTTTAATACTTTATTTTTAATCTTTACATGTTCGATTTAGATTTAATAAATTTGCATTTCTTATCACTTTCTGCATTTCCATTTTGTATAAAAAAAATAAATTAGTTAACATATATAATTAAAATATATCATCACTCATAATATTTTCAATATGATAATAGTTAATTAATCATGAAACTTGTAATATTCAAATTTAATTGAATAAATATGTTATACATTTTGTAAATTTTAGCTATAATTATAGTATATATTAAACTAAATTATATTTTTTGTTTTAAATGATAATAACAATTATAATAACTGAATGACAATCAATATTGTGACAAAAAAATTTGGTTTCTTTTATTAATTAATTACGTTTGAAAAATAAAATACATAGGAATTGAGAATAAGTAGAATTATAAACAAATTTTTAGAAACTTTTGAAAGAAACAATAGAAAATTTGAATTAAATAAAAAAAGATTTAAGAGTAATTATATGAAAGGAAAATATTTGGTGAGAAGATAATACTTGATATATATCAAATGTCTCATATAGCTTATTATATATAGGTAAACAAATGAAAATCATTTAAATAAAAATTCAATTTTATCATTAAATATTATTTAATTGAAAAGTGATAACAAAAGCATTCAAATTCAATTTTTATAACAGTAAAAGTTTCTCATTTATCCCACCATTTCAATTCAACACCATAATAATAATAATAATAATAATAATAATAATAATAATAATAATAATAATAATAATAATAATACATGATACTTATAAATAAATTAAATATCTATATTTTTTATTTTATAAATGCCACATGCTCTTTGAAGAGTCTAGCCTTGCCACTTATAATGTCACATGATAAAAACTCTTCTTAGAATGCCACATGACAATCTCTTGAAAGAGTTTAGTCTACTTTATATATATATCGCAAATTTATTATTATTTATTATTTGGAGATTAAAAATTTTTATGATGCTTTAAAACCTTTTGATTATATGCCATTAGCATTTATCTCTATTTTTTTAATTTTTTTTAATGAACATTTTTAATTTTTATACAAGTTAAAAATTTTCAGGTCTGATTAGAGCTCGAACTTGAAAATTTATGATTTTAAAGATGACTATAGTACTATTAGTGATAACTCGTTACTAAATTTTATATTCCTTTAGAGATTAAATCTCTCTATAACAAGTTTGATGCAAACATCTTTTTCTAGTCTAATTAAATCTTTTGTTTAGGAGGAGATTTTTTAAAGTAATGAGAGGTTTTTTAAGGTTTAAAAACCTTGAACTTGTGTTTAGTTGCAACACCCTCACCGTAGATAGTCCGTACATTCTACTGTTCCGACGACTAATGTCTGTTCGAACAGCCAGAATGTCTGGAACTACACTTAAACTATAGTGAGGAGACATAAATTGATGGAATAAATGTTAAAAAAAATATAAAAAAAATTTAGAGAAAATAAGATAAAATTAAGAGAATTGATTATTTGGTAAAATATATATATATATATATATATATATATATATATATATATATATATATATATATATATATATATATATATAACCCGATATGCACTATGAAGGGCATTTTGGTCATTTCACCCTCAAAGGTAAATTTTGACCTAAATATCAAATTAAAATTTGAGAGAATGAAATAATTAACATAAATTAAATTTATGAATTTGAATTAGGAAAATGAGAAAAGAAAGAAGAAGAAAAGAAAAGAAAAGAAAAGAAAAGAAAAAGCTTATGACATAAAATAAAAAATAAAGTACAATAAAAATATGTATATAAATAGACACAAGATGAAAAAACCTACCTACCAAGCCATCTTCTTCTTCTTCTTTCTCTTCTCTCTCCATTGGCCGGCTCCATTATTGCTCTCCACACCATTTTTGTTCAAGTTTTAAGCTTGAATCTTCCCTCATTTACTCATCAAAACCCTTAGCCTTCTTCATTAAAAATTAAACCCACTCCATAAGGAAGCTTTAGATACCCATAAGAAGCAAGAAAGTTGAAGTTTTGGGAAGTTTGAAGTTGGGTCAAAGAGGTTAGTACTCTAACTACTATTCTTTCTTCCATAGGTATAAGAAGCATGTTAAATTAAATATAAAATTCATGAAAATCAAAAGAAAATCTTGAGAAAAGGGAGACTTGATTTTCGGTAGCCCTAAAAAGAAGATGAATTTGATGGTTTTGATGGTTTTAAATTTGTTAGGGAAGTGGATTAATAAAGTTTAATGTGTTAGAATTTGATTTGCATGGGTGTATGTTGATTTGGCAAATTCAAAATTAGGGTTTGTGTACATGGATTGGGAATTTTGTGAAGCTGTTGGAATTTGACATGGTTGAGATGAGATTATTGCTTATAGAAGTGCTATGTATGCAAATTGAAGTAAGGAAGTTGAAGGAGATTGAATATTTGGGAGTGCATTTTCTGGAGGTTTGGGACTCAATGAGTCCAATGTGTTTGATGAGCCATAACTAAAATTGTGTGACTCCAATTGGTATGAGGCTAATTGGAGGTGAAACTAAACCCAAAATAGCCCATTTTTTTATGAAGACACTATGCCCAAATTTCATCAAAATCCTTACCAATTTTCTGCCCAAATCCGAATGACCCTGCACAAAACCCAGAAAATGACCAAATGAACAATACGTATTTATTTGGTCATAACTCCCTCTATACTGGTCCACATGAGCTAAATTTTATACCATTGAAAAGATTACACATAGGGATAAAATTTTCATGAAGACCACAGAACCCAGAAAATGCCTTAAACCAAACCAAATTGCTGGCCTAAGTTGGGTCACAAAACTGTCCAGAATTAGGTTGCCCAGAAACTGCAAGACATAAACTTACCCGATCAGTTTTGGAAAAATAGCCATAACTTAGTCTAAAAGCACTCAAATGTAATGCAAATAGTGGCAAAATGTCCACAAGACACAGATCTACAAAATTGGTATTTTGACCAAAACCCAAAAATAAAGAGAACTAGGTCAAATTGTTAGAACAAGTCAATACATCAAAACCTAGAATCTGACCAAACTTCATTTGACCCCAGAACAATCTTTTTATCATATCTCCCACTAGAAAAATCTAATTGGGATGAGCCATACCTTTCCAAAAAGCTAAGAAATAGGGATCTAACTTTGTTTCAGGAACCTTCCTCAAATTATGAATTTAAGAACCTCGAAAAGTGACCTGCAATCACTAACCTGAACTGAACTCCTGTTAGCATAAGGTATGTGAGTCCAAGTCAGTTAATTGACCATAAATGATTCCACAGAACTTGAAAATTTGTGATTAAAAATTTTAAGTGACCACAAGACATAGGGCAACAATTTCTATGAAGATAATTATGCCTAAAAATGACTACAACATGTTCCATTAATTAGGCAAAATTTAAGTCCAAATGCTGCCTATTTAAGGAACCGGAATCTAGAAATGAATCAGTTATGGTTATCTGATCATAACTTGAGTTCTGAAAATCAAATTGACATGATTCAAAAGGGAAAATAAAGATAAGACATAGAGGAACAACTTCCATGAAGGAAGTGTGGCCAAAAAGTGACTACAAACTGATCATATGGATAAGAAAAAGTAAGACACAAAAACTAAAACCAAAGAAAGGTCCTTGAGATCAATTATCTTATGGTTAGAATTTAACCCTAACAAGCCATTAAAACTCTAAACCACATGAAAGGGGTATGTGGGACCTATTTTCTCACTATAAAGTGATATGAACATTTCAAATAAAGAAGTAATAATGTGTAATTGCCCATAGTATACCTAGACTTATTTATTTAATTTGGATCAATTGGTATACCAATTAGGGACTACAGATAGCAGTACTGCCCATAGGAATAATCATTTACAGATAAAATCTATCTAACATGATTGTTCTATAGACTTTATGCCTGCCCGTTGGCCACTGTGCCTAATATTATATCTGGCTTAAATTCCTGCCCACAGGCTTCGTGCCTGATATGACTGACGTATACTGGATAGATATATGGCTGTCTAACTAGTATACTCCCGTGTATCTAGTTTTTATAATTTGTTATAGGTTTCTTGGGCACTGATAATGATTAATTAAGACTTAATATATTATAAGTAAATAGAAAAGATCCTGATAATTTTAATTGGTTCCAAAGTGCAATGAAAATGCAAATGAGCTAGAAATTATGAATTGCTATATAGAATTATTATTTCAATTGTTTAGTTACTGTTATAATAAATTATGTATCACTAAGCGTTATGCTTAATGCGTTGGTTTTCCATCGCGTAGGTATTAGAGATCAGTCCCCGCAGCTGCAGTAGCAGCAGCAGTAGTACTCTTACAAAGGCTAATCAGATTTGCCAGTGTTTACTAGTCACCTCTACAATTGTAATTTTATTGGTAGGGCCCATGTATGTCTAGATTTTGTTCTTTGTTCATTGTACATAAACACATGATGTATTTCATTTTGGATTGTAATTAAACTTCGAGATTGTAATGTAAACTTGTAAATTATTGTCTATGAATTTCTATTATGAATGCAATAGATGATACCTTTTGAGATCTCATAAATAATTATGAATAATATAATACAATAGAATATGATATGGAAATGTGTGAAATGAATTTGAACATGTTAACAGGTGATTAGTGGAACCTGCCAGATGCTAACAAAACAGAGGAGACTCTGTCTGGGTTTCCACAGAAACAATTTGTACAAAAAAAAAATTTCTACACATGAATTACCTATTTTTAAATGATATTAAAAATTTACAATGGACATGATAAGACAAGATAGGGTGCTCCAGCACCAGATGTAGCACTTCTTGCTCGGTTATACAGTGGACGGGTAAGGGGCGTCACATTTAATGGTATCAGAGCAGAGGTTTAGGCGGTCCTATACCTAGATAGTTATAAATAGATAGAGTGCATTACACTCATGGGCCTTTAAATAGAGTTGAGGTGACACTAATGTAGATCTGTTCTTTGTCTATTTTATAGGATCGATGGCATCTGATCCTTCAGAGCACGGACCTCCAGGATCGATAGAGGAGGTAGAGAGACACTCACCCACACCTGCTCCTAGAAAGGAGCAAAGCAGTAGAGCCAAGTCATCCCATGGTACTGCAGGGAGAGCATAGCAGGCCTTCCTGGAACAAATAACTCAGCTGCTCCGTCAGTTCACCGGAGCTATACATCAGCCACAGCCACCTCCACCTCCACAGCCACAGCCACAGCCACCATCACCACCTGTATAGCCACCACCACCCCCACAGCCACAACCTGTACACGGATCCCTACTAGAGAAATTGCGAAAGTATGAGGCAGTTGACTTCTGGGGTAAGAAGGAGGATGATCCAACCATAGTATAGTATTGGCTGGAGAGGACAAAGAGGGTATTGCAGCAGTTGCACTGCACTCCAGAGTAGTAGTTGGAGTGTGCTCTATCACTGCTACAGGAGGATGCATATAGATGGTGGATGACAGTATCGAGAGTAATACAGCCAGCACAGATCACCTGGGAGTTTTTTCTAGTTGAATTCAGAAAGAAATACATCAGTCGAGGCCAGAAGGAGAGAATTTCTAGCACTAAGATAGAGGCTGCTTATAGTCTCCAAATATGAGCGAGAATTCATGAGACTTAGTGGATATGCATTGGAGTTGATGCCTATAGAAACTGATAAATGCAAAAGATTTGAGGACGGACTGAATGACAACATCAGGTTGATAGTGACATCTCACCACTTCACAGATTTTTCTACGTTGGTAGCATCAACCCTTGATGTGGAGACAGTCATAAATGAAGAACAGTCCATAAAGGACAGGCAACGTAAGAGGAGTTCTGGATCTGGTCAGTCTAGCTCAGCAGATACGGGTAGTAAGAGGCCCAAGGAGTCTCAGAGCCAGACTCAGGGTTAAGGTAAGAAGCAGAAATCCTGATTTGCCCCAAGAAGAGGAGGAGGACAGTCTTGTGCATCAGTGGGTAGTTCTCCGGGTACAGCTACACTGGGATCAGCCCCACCACCAACTTGTACACATTGTGGGAGGCCCCACAGAGGAAAGTGCAGATTGTTGATGAGTGGGTGTTTTAAATGTGGGTCTACGGATCACTTCCTGAAGGATTGTCCACAGAAGAATGCTAGTGTTCCCACTACTCCACCCCAGATGGAAAGGTCTGCCCCAGCAGCACAGAGGGGTAGAAGACCCGCGAGGCTGGATATAGCTGGTACATCACAGAGGCCTACTGCAAAGATAGTTTAGAGGCAGGAGACTAGAGTAGCACCCCGTGCTTATCCTATGAGAGCTCGGGAGGAGCCCAAGCCAGCTAATGTCATAAGGGGTACTTTCCTACTTTATGATCTATCTGTATATGCATTAATTGATCCTGGCTCCACACATTCTTATGTGTGCATTGCCCCACCTATTGATAGAGGGGTATAGGTAGAGGAGTTAGAGGAGACATACAAGTTACAAACCCTTTAGGCCATAGTGTCATGGTGAAAAAGGTCTACAAGGGTTGTTCTCTGAGGATACAGGGTTATGAGTTTCAAGCTGATTTGATTGAGCTACCATTCCATGAGTTTGATGTGATATTGGGAATGGATTGGTTATCACATCATCAGGCAATGATAGATTATTGGCTAAAGAGGATGTCACTACAAACGGCAGAAGGGGATGAGATTTCAGTTGTGGGTGAAGGAACGGGTTGTCTTTCTACTATCATATTAGCCACAACAGCCAGAAGAATGATAAGAAAGGGCTGTGAGGCTTTCTTAGCAAATGTGGTTGACACCAGGAAGACTAGCCCAAGTATACAGGAGATCCCCATAGTATGTGAATTTCCAGATGTGTTTCCGGAAGAGTTGTCGGGTTTGCCACCTAATAGAGAAGTGGAGTTTGCTATAGAGGTACTGCAGGGTACTGCACCAATCTCCATTGCTCCATATAGGATGGCACCTACTAAATTGAGAGAGTTAAAGGTTCAGTTACAGGAGCCACTGGATAAGGGTTTTATACGCCCTAGTGTGTCACCCTGAGGAGCACCGGTGCTATTTGTGAAGAAGAAAAACGGTACACTATGACTTTGAATAGACTACCGATAGTTGAATAAGGCAACTGTGAAAAACAAATACCCTTTACCCCGGGTAGATGATCTACTTGATCAGCTGAGGGGAGCTAGAGTATTCTCCAAAATAAATCTCAGATTAGGCTATTACTAGTTGAGAGTGAAGGAGACAAATGTTCCTAAAACTGCTTTCAGGACCCGGTATGGACACTATGAGTTTCTAGTGATGCCATTTGGGCTGACAAATGCACCAGCGGCTTTTATGGACCTAATGAACCGTATCTTTCATCCTTGGATCGGTTCATCATGGTCTTTATAGATGATATTGTTAGTAGTATGCCCTAGAACATATCATTTTGTAGGTATCTTGTACATATTTTATTAATAAAAGGCAATTTCACTTTTCCATTTACATAATGTATTTATGTGTAATAGAAAAGGTCCATTGATATTTTGTTAGAAATTCTATTCTTAAGTTGTTAAGAATATGAGTGACAGTATTTTTAGCATAAAGTATCATAAATTAGTTCATAATTGAGGATGCTTCAAACAGGACATGACTTATCCAGAAAGATTGTAATCATGTTTGTTCCCAAGGTATTTATATGAGATATAAATAAGATGGAGTGGTAAGTCTCATGCCACATAACAAACATGATAGGCACTTATACATGATAAGTAGACCGAACCAGTGACGCATATGACAAGCACATAGAGTTTACTCTTGTCAATGCATTGTCATATATCATATCAGTGCATATAATCTTTAGACCTGAGATAACACAATTATCTTGTATATAGGTAGTTTGAGTTTGATACTTCTTTCATACTTATACTGTGTATGGGTATATGGGCATGTGTTAGCTCCTACTAGTTATATATGGAGATAGATGTTTATCAAGATGGAATCTGTTACCCTAAGTAAATAGGGATAAAATCCTATGTTCATTTAATTATTCTTGATGTTTCAAGTTCCTGGCCAGGATAGACAGATTTAGTCAGAAAAGAGTTTCTGACAAGAAAATCTAATTAATCAAGAACTGGAATTAAAAGAGACATAATGTTCATAGCAAATGGGGTTTGACATAAACCATGACTCCAACTCGAATTGGGATTTTATAACAGAGAGATTCTAGTCATGGTAACATATGATTATAGGTTCATTTAAGGTATTCCTTATTACTAATTGGGTGGCCATGGCAAGCTATGCTAGGTGTCAATCATGGTCTATGAGATGCCTAAAATGATTTAGAGAAATCATTTATGGTAAGAAATGAAGGAGCGAAAGCATGAAAATTATTAGATTAGAACATTGAATTCAAAATTTTTCTTCTAGAATCTCATGGATCATGCAAGATTCATTATATACCTAATTGATTTCAATGTTCAATTGCATATTAAAACCCTTTTAATATGTATTAGGATCTACATTTGCCATTTAAGATTTTAGAATTAACAAATTAATTCATTAGAACCCTAGATTGATACAAGAATATGTGCACTAACCTTTTGATGCACTGTAGATGTGATTGGTACCTTTGTGAAGCACCTAGGACCCCAAATGTTGTCCCTCTAGCTTGTCCACACCAAGATCACCAATAGACAGCCCTTAAACTAGCTTCTCAAGCCTTGCCAATCAATTAGAAATTAGAGATTTACCTTTAAAGAGGTTGTAGATATATATAGGACACTATAAACAATTTCTAGCAATTTTAATTCAAGAGAATATGGGCAATTCTCTATGAATTGATGAGAGAAGAAGAACAAGAGAGGAAGAAGGCATAGAAGTGGCAGCACCTATGAGATAAAAATCAGAATGTATATTTTATTCTTTCATTCTTTCCCTTTTATAATTAGGTCATCACTTAAAACCCTTGCTATATGTCATCTTCTGATTGCATCTTAATTTTAATTAACCTAATCACATTAAGTCAAGTGTCAAAGTTAGGTTTAATCTTGACTTTGATCATCATGCATGATAGGAAGACAAATGACAAATCATGATGCCATGTATCACCATCTCACAGTGCCACATGTCACCCTGTGAAATGACCAAATTACCCTTGTATTGTAATTTTGAGTTCTCAATCCAAAATAATTATTTCTCCTCTTCTAATCAATTTATATCAAATATAAATTAATTAATTAATTAATCTCTATTAATTAATTTCTCATAATTAAATTTATATTTAAACACTTTAAATATAAATTTAACTTATACTATACATCCAATAACTTAGATTTCGTTTTAAACCATGCTAGAGACTTTGCAATCTAATTGCAAACCAAACTTATTTAATTAATCAATTAAACTCTTTAACTAATTAATTAAATCACATTTAACTTGGTGATTACTTGTGTATGTGTGTGACTCACTAGGCTCATCACTAATTGGCAATGAGATATGATATTAACTCTTAATATCATCATAACTCTTTCTTACCATAAATGATTTCTCTAAGTCATTTTAGGCATCTCATAGACCATGGTTAACACCTAGCATAGCATGCCATGGCCACCCAATCAATAATAAGTAATACCTTAAATGAACATTTAATTATATGCTACCATGCACTAGAATCTCTATGTTACAAAATCTCAATTCGAGATGGAGTCATGGTTTATGTCAAACCCTATTTGCTATGAATATTATGTTCTCTTTTAATTCTAATTCTTGATTAAAAAGATTTTCTCATCAGAAACTCTTTTCAGATTAAATCTGTCTGTCCTGGCCAGGAACTTGAAACATCAAGAATAATTAAATGAACATAGGCTTTTATCCCTATTTACTTAGGGTAACAAATTCCATCTTGATCAACACCTATCTCCATACATAACTGGCAGGAGCCAACACATGCCCATATACCCATACACAGTACAAGTATGAAAGCATTATCAAACTCAGACCACATATATACAAGATAATTGTGCTATCTCATGTTTAAAGATTATATGCATTGATATGATTTATGACAATGCATTGACAAGAGAAACTCCACGTGCTTGCTATAAGTGTCACTAGTTCGGCCTACTTATCATGCATAAGTGCCTATCATATTTGTTATATGGCATGAGACGCACCATTCTATCTTATTTACATCTCATATAGATAACTTGGGAATAAATATGATTACAATCTTTCTGGATAAGTCATGTCCTTATTATGAAGTATCCTTGATTGTGAAACAATTTATGATCCTTTGGGCTAGAAATACTCATTCATATTCTTAACAATTTAAAAATAGAATTTCTAACAATATATCAATGGACCTTTTCTATTACACATAAATATGTTATGTAAACAAAAAAGTGAAAATGCCATTTTTATTAATAAAACATGTACACGATACATACTAAATGATATGCTCTAGGGCATACTACTAACAATCTCCCACTAGCACTAGAGCCATTCATTACAATATCTTAGACCCATCTTCTCAAGATGTCAGTCTAACTGAGCTTGTGACATAGGCTCAGTGAATGGATCAGCTGGATTTTCAGCTGATGCTATTTTCTGTATGGCTACATCACTATGCCCAACTATCTCTCTGATAATATTGTAGCGCCTTTCTATGTGTTTGGATTTTGGGTGAGACCGGAGTTCCTTATATCCAAATGGCCTCTTTTGTAGCATCTGATGCAGCAATATACTCGGCCTCTATAGTGGAATCAGTAGTAGTACTCTGTTTGGAACTCTTCCAACTGACTGCACCTCCATTACAAATGAACACAAACCCAGAGATATAATTTCTATCATCGATATCTGATTGGAAATCAGAATCAGTATAACCATCCAATTGTAAGTCACCACCTCCATAAATCAAGAATAAATCCTTAGTTCTTCTCAAGTACTTAAAGATATTCTTGACAGCTATCCAGTGTTCCAAACCTGGATTGGATTGAAACCTGCTAGTCAAACTAACAGCATATGCTATATCCGGCCTAGTACACAACATTGCATACATCATACTTCCAATAGCCGAAGCATATGGAATCTTGGCCATTTTATCTTTTTCTTCAGGTGTCTTTGGAGACATCTCTTTAGAAAGGTGGATACCATGTCTCACGGGTAACAATCCTCTCTTGGAATCAAGCATGTTAAACCTCTTTAATACCTTTTCCAAGTATAGACTTTGGGATAAACCAATTATTCTTTTCGCTCTATCTTTATAGGTGCAAATCCCATGAATATAGGTTGCCTCCCCTAAGTCTTTCATGGAGAATGTATTTGACAACCATACCTTTACAGCTGTTAACATACCTATGTCATTACCCATCAACAAAATGTCATCCACATATAAGACAAGGAAAGTGACAGCACTATCACTAACCTTCTTATATAAACATGGCTCATTCTCATTTTTGATAAAACCAAATGACTTAATGGCTTCATCAAAATGGATGTTCTAACTCCTCGAAGCTTGTTTCAACCCATAAATGGATCGCTTTAGCTTGCATACCTTGGAACCATCTTGGGATTCAAAACTCCTAGGTTGTTCCATGAAAATGTTTTCTTCAATGTATCCATTGAGGAAAGCTATTTTAACATCCATCTGCCAAATCTCATAATCATAGTATGCAGCTATTGCTAATAGAATCCTAATTGATTTAAGCATGGCAACAGGCGAGAAAGTCTCCTCATAGTCGATTCCTTGCCTTTGGCGAAACCCTTTCGCTACTAGTCTTTATAGGTCTCTACCTTTCCATGAGAATCAATTTTCTTCTTAAAAACCCATTTATTCCCTATAGGTACAAAACCTTCAGATGGGTCAACAAGATTTTAAACTTGATTCTTATACATGGAATTAATTTCAGATTTCATAGCTTCAATCCATTTTGAAGAGTCTATATCTGATATAGCTTCTTCATAGGTAAGTGGATCATCTCCACGATCTACTTCATCATGAGTAAACAACTCTTGTTCATCTTTATGAAGAAAACCATATCTCACTGGTGGGTGAGATATCCTGGTTGATCTGCGAGGAATAACTGTAGATGCTTCATCAATAGGTGTAGGTTAACTAGATGGATCTATATCCATCTGATCTGTTGGTTGGTCAGAATTCTCCAATTCTAACTCTATTTGCCTTCCTTTGCCTCCTTCTTAAATAAACTGTTATTCAAGAAATGTGGCATCTCTACTTACCTCAACCTTTTGTGATGTAGGCAAATAAAAATAATATCCAAAACTCTCTTTTGGATATCCAATAAATCGACCCTTTTCTGATCTGGTTTCCAATTTATCAGTGTTTGGCTTTTTGATATAAGCTGGACAACCCTAAATCTTAACATGCTTAAGACTTGGTTTTCTTCCATGCCATATCTCATAAGGTGTGGAAGATACTGATTTTGATGGAATCCTATTCAGAATATGCAAAGCTGATTCTAATGCAAATCCCCAAAAAGAGATTGGCATATCATTATAACTCATCATACTACGTACCATATCTAATAAGGTACGATTTCTCCTTTCAGATACACCATTCAACTGTGGCATTCCTAAAGGAGTCAGCTGGGAAATAATGCCATGCTCTTTCAAGTATTTATCAAATTCAGTACTCAAGTATTCACCTCCACGATCTGATCGAAGAGCTTTAATACTTTTTCCTGTTTGATTTTCTACTTCAAATTTAAATTCTTTGAACTTTTCAAAGGATTCATGTTTGTATTTCATCAAATACAAATACCTAAATCTTGATTTGTCATCAGTAAAGGTAATAAAATAATGAAAACCGCCTCTAGCCATTTCTCTAAATGGGCCACATACACCACTATGTATTAGCTCCAAAATATTTTCAGTTCTTACCCCTTGTCCAATAAAGGGTGATCTAGTCATTTTTCCTTGAAGACAGGATTCACAAGTTAGAGTAGGTTCAAAACCCAATAAGGATAAAATTCCCATTTTCTTCAGCTTTGCAATCCTATCTTCTGCAACATGACCTAACCTTAAGTGCCAAATATATTTTAAAATTGAGTTGATTTTCATCATGGCATTGCATTCATTTAGATCAATTGCATTCAATTTGTGTCTATCATTATTATCCAAATAATAAAGACCATCATGCATATAACCAAGCCAACATATTTATTTCCAAAATAAATATTGCAAACATCATCTGTGAACTGAAATTCATAGCCATTTCTAGTCAAATTAGATATAGAAATGATGTTCTTAAAAGCATCATGTACATATAAGATATTTTTCAAACAGAAAATATGTCCAGACATATAAAAAGATTTAGATCCTATGGCTAAAGCTTCAACAGTTGAACCATCGCCAATCCGGAGTCTAACATCTCGAGAATGCAAGCTACTACTGTTTGCTAGTTCCTGCATATCATAAGAAATGTGAGAACTGGCACAAGTATCTAAAACCCAAGCTATAGATGAACTATGAGTATCATCAGAATCTAAATAACAAGACACAGACATACCTTCTGAAGGTCTATCCTTCTTGTCCTTCAGAGAAGCAAGATACTCTGGGCAGTTCCTTTTCCAGTGCCCATCTTTCTGGCAGTGGAAACACTTTCCTTTGCCTCCATCAGCTTTGGTCTTTCCCTTCTGTTTGGCTATCTTTTTGGAAGGACCAGGAAATTGAGGTTTCTTTTTCTTATTGCCCTTCTTCTTATTGGACTTTCCAGCAGAAGAAGATTCAATCAAAGCTACCTCTTTTCCTTTATTGCCCGGCATATTCTTTTGGGTAATAACCAGCATTTTAAGTAAATTAGCCAAGGTGTATTCCTGCTTAGTCATAAGGAAATTTATCACAAAATTCCCAAATGACTCAGGTAGGGACTAAAGGATCAAATCTGTCTGCAGTTGGAAATCCATGTTAAAGTCAAGATGTTTCAGTTGCTCAATAAGCCGAATCATCTTGTGGACATGATCCCCAACATTCTGTCCCTCAGACATCCTCATTCGAAATAGCTGCCTAGATATCTCATACCTGGCATTCCTGCTATGCTCACCATATAACTCTTATAGGTGAAGGAGGATCTCACTTGCACTTTACATGTTCTCATGCTGCTTTTGTAACTCATTACTTATAGAAGCAAGAACGTAACATTTGGCTCTCATATCATGCTCCTTCCACTTATCCAAAGTGTCATGTTCCTCTCGAGTGGCCTCTGGAGGTAAGGGACAAGGAGCATTTGAGTCTAGAACATATCCAATACGTTCTAGGTTCAGGACAAGTTTTAAATTTTTTAGCCAATCAGAAAGAAGAGGTTCTGTCAACCTATTGTGATCAAGTATGCTTGCAAGGATATTGGATGGTGGTAGCTATTGTGTGCTCATTATTATCAGAAGAATAACTACATAAAATAACTAGATTAATTAGTAAATGTATCAAGTAATTAACTAAAATAATTATGGTCTTTTAATCAAATTGGTCCTCCCACTAACTTAGCGAATCCTTCACTTCCATAGTAGGAAACAGAAATCCTAGTTGGATGGATTTCTAGTGGGTGATTGAATTCTTATAATCTTATTGATCATCCTTAGACACATCCATTATTGGAATTACAATAAACTATAAGTGAGCAACTCCTTGCCCATCACATCTCATGTGAGGTTCAATCCTTTATCTAGCCCCTAATGCTCAAAATCTCAGGCACATCCATTATTGACTTATCTTGCATTAGTTAAGTTGATCCCATTGAGCCAGTAAACATGCAAATAATTTTAATGTCCTTAGGCACATCCATTATTGGCCACCAAACCATTTACATATTTACAACATCTCATGCTTAACAATTATTCTTAAGAAAATCTCTTAAATTAATTGCATCATATGCAAGTTATTTAAAATTTCTTAAAATAATTGCCTCAATGGAGGGCCCATGATATAATTACTTTAATTATACCATTTCCAACTTAATCATTTGTTTGGAAGATTTTGTGGTCGGCTTAATTACTATTATGGTCTCACTTTGCACATTATCCAATTAGCATGCATATATCATATACTTGCATACATTCCCATACATCTCATGCATACATGGATAAACAATAAATATGGTATGATCATGGACTTTCTAAGGGATTCAATTCTGAGACACCAAGAATTGAATCAGGGCATTCCTAAGTGCATTTCATTCATTCATATTACAAGAGTTGCTGAAGGAGTACATAATCAACACTTGATCTTGAATTCCTCCCACTGGTCCCACCAATGCTCTTGACCTCCTTGATCTTCTTGCAATCCATTACATTGTAATCCTTGGCATACCAAGGTGAATTTACAAGAACATGGACTTTAAAGTCCTCAAATAAATGAAATTACAACCCAAAAATATTACAACCTTTATAATACATGCCACCAAAATAAATTAATTAATTTACAACCCAAAGAAAAATAAAAGAAATAAATCCAATCACATTGGTCTTTTATTGTCCATGATCATCCATCATGCATATTACCATTTAACAATTAAATAAAACATACATACTAAAATTAAATTGAATATCTCATATTCAACTAAAAAATACAGATTTGAATCTCATTCAAATAAATTTAAAAATTCAATTTGAATCACATTCAAACAAATTTAAAAATTTAGATTTGAATCACATTCAAACAAATTTAAAAATTCAGATTTGAATCACATTCAAACAAATTTAAAAATCCAGATTTGAATCAAAATTTAATTGTGTGATTAAAACTCCTAATTAAATATTTTAATTAGTCATGGGATGGGCCTTAGATCATACAACAATTGCACATTCAAAGCACAAACCATGCGCACCATTGAAGACCCAAAACCATGCGCACCATGATTCATCAAACCATGATGCCGCCATACTTTTCTTTGCAACCAGCAATGAATCAATCATCTTATGATCAAATCACACAATTAAATAATATATTAAACAATATAAATGGCAAACATAGTTGCTCTGATATCAATTGAAAGAACGGAAGCATGAAAATTATTAGATTAGAACATTGAATTCAAAATTTTTCTTCTAGGGTCTCATGCATCATGCAAGATTCATTATATACCTAATTGATTTCAATGTTCAATTGCATATTAAAACCCTTTTAATATGTATTAGGATCTACATTTGCCATTTAAGATTTTAGAATTAACAAATTAATTCATTAGAACCCTAGATTGATACAAGAATATGTGCACTAACCTTTTGATGCACTGTAGATGTGATTGGTACCTTTGTGAAGCACCTAGGACCCCAAATGTTATCCCTCTAGCTTGTCCACACCAAGATCACCAATGGGCAGCCCCTAAACCAGCTTCTTAAGCCTTGCCAACCAATTAGAAATTAGGGATTTGCCTTTAGAGTGGTTGTAGATGTATACAGGACACTAGAAACAATTTCTAGCAATTTTAATTCAAGAGAATATGGGCAATTCTCTTTGAAATGATGAGAGAAGAACAACAAGAGAGGAAGAAGGCATAGAGGTAGCGGCACCTATGAGATAAAAATCAGAATGTATATTTTATTCTTTCATTCTTTCCCTTTTATAATTAAGTCATCATTTAAAACCCTTGCCACATGTCATCTTCTGATTGCATCTTAATTTAATTGACTTAATCACATTAAGCCAAGTGTCAAAGCTAGGTTTAATCTTAACTTTGATCATCATGCATGATAGGAAGACAAATGACAAACCATGATGCCATGTGTCACCATCTCATGGTGCCACATGTCACCCTGTGAAATGACTAAATTACCCTTGTGTTGTAATTTTGAGTTTTCAACCCAAAATAATTATTTCTCCTCTTCTAATCAATTTATATCAAACATAAATTAATTAATTAATCTCTATTAATTAATTTCTCATAATTAAATTTATAATTAAACACTTTAAATATAAATTTAACATATACTATACATCCAATAACCTAGATTTCGTTTCAAGCCATGCTAGGGACTTTGCAATCTAATTGCAAACCAAACCTATTTAATTAATCAATTAAACTCTTTAAATAATTAATTAAATCACAATTAACTTGGTGATTACTTGTGTATGTGTGTGACTCACTAGGCTCATCAATAATTGACAATGAGATATGATATTAACTCTTAATATCATCATAACTCTTTCTTACCATAAATGGTTCCTCTAAGTCAGTTTAGGCATCTTATAGACCATGGTTAACACCGAGCATAACATGGCCTCCCAATTAGCAATAAGGAATACCTTAAATGAACCTTTAATCATATGTTACCATGTACTAGAACCTCTCTGTTACAAAATCCCAATTCGAGCTGGAGTCATGGTTTATGTCAAACCCCATTTGCTATGAATATTATGTTCTCTTTTAATTCTAATTCTTGATTAAAAAGATTTTCTCATCAGAAACTCTTTTCTGATTAAATCTGTCTGTCCTGGCTAGGAACTTGAAACATCAAGAACAATTAAATAAACATACGATTTTTTCCCTATTTACTTAGGGTAACAAATTCCATCTTGATCAACACCTATCTCCATACATAACTGGTAGGAGCCAACACATGCCCATATACCCATACACAATATAAGTATGAAAGCAGTATCAAACTCAGACCACCTATATACAAGATACCTGTGTTATCTCAGGTCTAAAGATTATATGCACTGATATGATCTATGACAATGCATTGACAAGAGTAAACTCCACGTGCTTGCCATAAGTGTCACTGGTTCGGCCTACTTATCATGCATAAGTGTCCATCATGTTTGTTATATGGCATGAGACTTACCATTCCATCTTATTTACATCTCATATAGATAACTTGGGAACAAATATGATTACAATCTTTCTGGATAAGTCATGTCCTTATTGTGAAGTATCCTTGATTGTGAACCAATTTATGATACTTTGTGCTAGAAATACTATCACTCATATTCTTAACAACTTAAGAATAGAATTTTTAAGAAAATATCAATGGACCTTTTCTATTACACATAAATATGTTATGTAAATGGAAAAGTGGAAATGCCTTTTTTATTAATAAAACATGTACAAGATACATACTAAATGATATGCTCTAGGGCATACTACTAACAAGAAAGAGTTTTGATGATATTAAGAGTTGATATCATATCTCATTGCCAATTAGTGATGAGCCTAGTGAGTCACATGCATACACAAGTTAATCACCAAGTTAAATGTGATTCAATTGATTAATTAAAGAGTTTAATAGATTAATCAATTAGGTTTGGTTTGCAATAAGATTTCAAAGTCCCTAGCATGGCTTGAAACCAAATCTAGGTTATTAGATGTATAGTATAAGTTAAATTTATATTTAAAGTGTTTAGATATGAACTTAATTATGAGAAATTAATTAATGGAGATTAATTAATTAATTTATATTTGATATAAATTGATTTGAAGAGGAGAAATAATGATTTTGGGTTGAAAACTCAAAATTACAACATAAGGGTAATTTGGTCATTTCACATGGTGACATGTGGCACCATGAGATGGTGACACATGCATCATATAAGTTTTCCATTTGTCTTCCTATCATGCAAGGTGATCAAAGTCAAGATTAAGTCTAGCTTTGACACTTAGCTTAATGTGATTAGGTCAATTAAAAATAAGATGCAATGTGGCGGTGACATGTGGCATAGGGTTTAAGTGACTTAATGACCTAAGTATAAAAGGAAAAGAAAAAAGAAACAAATTATTCTTCTTCTTCTCTAAAAAGTGGACGGCACAAAGGGTTCACTCTCTCCTCTCTTTCTTTCTCACTTGATTCAAAGAAAAATCTCTTGCTTCCTTTGAATTAAAATTGCTAGAAATTGTTTCTAGTGTCCTATACACACATACAACCTCTCTAAAAGCAAAAACCCAAATTATAATTGGTTGGCAAGGCTTGAGAAGCTGATTTGGGGGCTACCTATTGGTGATCTTGGTGTGGACAAGCTAGAGGGGCAACATTTGGGGTCCTAGGTGCTTCCTAAAGGTGCCAATTGCATCCATAGTGCATCAAAGAGGTTAGTGCTCAAACTCCTCTTTTAAACTAGGGTTTAAATGAATTAATTTATTAATTCATAATCTTGAATGGCAAATATAGATCCTAATACATATTAAAAGTGTTTTAATATGCAATTTGAAATTAATTAGGCACATGAGAAATGTGGCATGATGCATGTAACCCTAGAAGAAAATTTTAAAATTCAATGCTCTAATGAACAAATCACCATGCTTCTGCTCCTTCAATTGGTATCAGAGCCACTATATTTGCTATTTAGACAATTTATTAAGATTTAATTGTGTAATTTGATTAAATATGGATGCATCAAAAGCTGATTGTGCATCACCAAGGTGGCGGCACGGATGAGCATCTCTTCGTGCGCATGGATGGTTGCGCATCCCTTGGTGCGCATGGTTGTTGGGCCTTCTTTATATAATTGTTGTATGTCTTTACGCTCATGCTTAATTAAATTATTTAATTAGGAATTTTAATCACACAATTAAATTTTGAAAATTATTTTCAAGGTATTAAATTTGGAAAGAGTTTCTAAATTTAATTTGTTTGAATGAAATTCAAATCTAAATTTTTAAATTTGTTTGAATGAGATTCAAATCTGAATTTTTAAATTTGTTTGAATATGAGATATTCAATTTAATTTTATTATGTATGTTTTATTTAATTGTTAAATGGTAATATGCATGATAGATGATCATGGACAATAAAAGACCAATGTGACTGGATTTATTTCTTTTATTTTCTTTGGGTTGTAAAATAATTAATTTTTATTTTAGTGGCATGTATTATAAGTGTTGTAATAATTTAGGTTGTAATTTCATTTATTTGAGGACTTTAAAGTCCATATTCCTGTAAATTCGCCTTGGTATGCCAAGGATTACAATGTAATTGGATTGCAAAAAGTTCAAGGAGGTCAAGAGCATGGGTGGGACCAGTGGGAGGAAATCAAGATCAAGTGTTGATTATGTACTCCTTCAGCAACTCTTGTAAAACGAATGAATGAAATGTACCTAGGAATGCCCTGATTCAATTCTTGGTGACTCAGAATTGAATCCCTTAGAAAGTCCATCATTATACCATATTAATTGTTTATCCATATATGCATGAGATGCATGGGAATATATACAAGTATATGATATATGCATGCTAATTGCATAATGTGCAAAGTGAGACCATAATAGTAATTAAGCCGACCACAAAATCTTCCAAACAAATGATTAAGTTGGAAATGGTATAATTAAAGTAATTATATCATGAGCCCTCCATTGAGGCAATTATTTTAAGAAATTTTAAATACTTGCATGTGATGTGTAACACCCCTAAGTTCGGTAGTGCGTTCTACTGTTCCAGTGACCAGTGTTGTCCGGACAGCTAGGATGCCTAGAACTACACTTCGATATGAGTGAGGAGACATAAAATAATGAAATACAAGAAAAGAAAATACAAGAAAAAATAATAGCAAAGAAATGTAACCAAGTTAAGCGAGCCGAGAACCCTAGTGATGGGTGACAGCACCGGGAAGTCGCGGCGTGGACCGTTGACTAGCCCTGGACCACGGGGAACCCTGGAAAATATTTTTAGGACTTAGATAAATGTCTATTAAAGTATAAATGCCATTAGAAATATCAAAGAAAAATTAATTAATTAGTACAAAAAAAAGTGAGAAATCAAAAAACGGACAAAACTTAGTATTACCGAAAAGTCGGGAATACAACCCAAACAGGGGCATTGTGGTCATTTGACACCTCGAGTTGTCTTTTGACCTAAATGTCCATTAAAAATACATGATATTACACTTGAAAAGTGTCATAAAAAATTAAATTGGTGGTACCTAATATAAATAGCAAAAATTGGGAGTTAAATGTGGAAAAATGAAACCTTAGAATAAGCAATGATTTAATTCCCACATAGTGCTCCACTAACTCATTTAAGTGGACCACTAAAGCTTCATTTGGGTAGAATATTTTCATCTTCTTCAACCTCCCAAACAAGAACCAGCCGAATCCTTTTCTTCTCTCAAGTTCCTCCATGGCCGTCCATGGCCAAGCTCCATGCAAGCTTGATCTAAGCTCCTTTCTTCCCACTTTCCTTCATTAAAGATTGTCCATACACCTTGGGTAGTAGATAGGCAATAATAAGACCAAGTTTTGGAGAGATTTTGAAGAGTTTCCAAAGTGGTAAGTTTGTGTTTTTGGGTTATGGCTTCATTAAAATTAGTAAGAATGTTATGGGTACTTGAATTATGGAGAGATTTTTGAGGTTTGATGTTTAAAGGGAGAGGTGTATTTTTGGCAGCCATGGAAACTCCTTGAGGGCAGTTTATTCTTGCTTGTAAATAGTAGATTAAAGGATTGATTAAGTGTTTATGTGTGTAGGAATTTATTTGGGTGATGTATATTAAGTATATGTAAATGTGTACTTGAATTTGGAAGCTTGGAAATTAATGGAGTGTGATATATGAATCGGCAGCTTGATTTGGTGAACCATAAAAAAGTTATTTCATGTTTGGTTTATGGAATATTAATGTTGAATTGTGGTACTTATTATGGCAGCTTGTGTATATGTATGATGGTGTGAGGTTGGACATGTAAATGAGTTAGGTTAGGTGATTGAATTGTTGTAATTTGAGCTTGAAAAATTCTGTACATTATGGTACATATTGGGTGTGATTATAAGCTGCCAAAATGACCAACAATAGGTTGTGAATTGTGTTTAGGTTATGATACAAACCAGAATTGGCATGAATGTTTAGTTTGGTAAATGTTAAAAGTGTCCTTTGATGAGTAATGAATAAAATGCAATAGGGCAGTTTATGTTATGGGCCTAGAACCTTAAGTGTGTGGCTCCAATTGGTATGAAACCAATTGGAGGTGAAACTAGGCACAAAAATGTGCCAACTTTCATGAAGGAAGCTTATCAAAATTCTGCTTGTAAGGTAACTTGAAAAGTGACCAAATCCGAATTAGTGCAATTAAGGCCTGAAAATTTACCATTTGGGTAGCAGTTAGTGTTTTGGTCATAACTCACTCAAAACAGGTCCAATTGACCTGAAATTTTGACCATGAATAGTTGAGACATATATCTACAAGTCTTATGAAGACACCAAAGCCCAGAAATGACCATAGGCAAGTCAAAAAACTTTCACAAGTTCGGGTCCAAAAACTGGCCGAACCTAAAATGACCTAAAGTGACCAATTTTGATGCATTTTGACCAGCAATAGTAAAATGACCATAACTTGGTCTACATAACTCAGAATGACCTGAAATTTTGCCCCGCGTGCAATAAGACAAAGATCTACAAGTTTGTAGTTTCGACCGAAACCCGAAAATAAAGGAAACTAGGTAGTCCGCATAGGTCAATCTAGTATCCCGGAATCTGGCAAATTGCAATAAAACGCAATATACATGGAAATAAATTCGGTAACATGTACCAATATAAAAAGGATATAAAATGTGACATATTGATAACATTAAAACCTAATTCACCTAGACTGCATCGAGGGTCAACATCTTAGGTTGACTAAGGAAATAATAGAATTCAATAAATTAATTATTAAGCTTTATTCTTAGAGACTTTAATGAGTATCAAACACTTTAAATTGTGTGTTTCAGATTAGCAAAGACTCGTGGAAGGAAGGAAACATCGAGTCGAGCCAAGAGACAGTTATCAGAGGTTTGTGCACAACTAGTTTTTAACTGATTTTGTTTTGAATATTTCATATGATTAAATGACATATTTTTTTCTTATGTATTATGTTTAACAAGCATTGGATTTAATTCAATGATTATTGAAATTGTTATAGTATGTATGAATTTAGCTTTGTGAAATGGTATTTCCACAAGTATTAAGCATTGTTATGGATTGAATAAATTATGTTTTGGAAAATTGTGAAAGAACATGTTTTGAATTGTGACGGTAATTTTCATAGAAAAATGTAAATTTATGATTTGAATTGTGATGAGCATAAAAATTATTGGATATTGAAATTGAATTTGAATCGAATTATATTGTGATTTATGCTCACTAAAAGGATTGTGATATTGTTTTATATCTCACTATAGATGCTTGACTAAGTTATTACCCATCTCTCTCATTTGTTGAGAAGACAATGGAGTTAGTTGTGTTTTGATTACCATGGTACGTGCACAGGCTTAGATTTTCCTCTGATTTGAGGTTAGATCTAAGTTTTTTTTTTTATCATTATGGCCCGTGCGAAAGATTCATTATTGTGATGTGTACTGTGCACGATGATTCGACCTCCCCGACCATAGGGAGTTAGAATCTGATTCGACCTCCCCGACCGTAGGGAGTTAGAATCACTTCGAATATGGCCCTTTTGGATTAGTCTTGCATAGTTAGTGAGATAAAGAATGATTTTTGAGATAAAGAATGATTTTTGAGATAAAGAATGATTTTTGAGATACAGCATGATTTTTGAGATACAACATGGTTTTTGAGACACAGAATGCTTTTGAACAGTAAAGAATTGTGATTTGATTATGATTTATGTATAATTGATTTTGTTGGAACTACCTTAAATGGTTAGTCATGATTTGATAAATTGAATTTCGTGATCAAAGTCATTTCATACAAATGATTTACATTATTGGCAATGAATATTTCGAGTTTTGGAATTTAATGAGTATTCAGATTTCCAAATTATTTGCTGTAAATTTTGTCAATGTATATTATACAATGTTTTAAATTGTAGTTGTGCACCACTGAGTTCACCACTCAGCGATAGCTTTGTATGCTATCGCAGAAGAAGAGCATAGAGCAGTGAGTAAGTTTCTTTGAAGACACATTCAGATCAGCTCCAGGTATATCATAGGTATACCCATGTACATAAGTTTTGATGTATGCATATAATAATATGTATGTAAATTATTTGAGCAGTTATATAAAAACTCTTGTAAAATATTTTGGTATGTAATTAAATGTAAATTATTGTAAATGTAAATTTGAAATTTCATTTATCTGAATAGTTTTGTAATAGTAATTTTGAGTCTTGTAATCAATGAAATGTTTCTTTTATGAGGAGATTGATTTGATTATTGAGATTTGAATTATGGGTTCAAATGAAGTTATTGAAGTTGTATTTGAGAAAACATATTGGGAGTGTGTTCTTTGCAGGTTTTGAAGAACTGTTTTCTCAAAATACAATCGGCACTTTGCTTAAATTTTGAAAAAAATTTTATAACACCAGATTCTAATCGATGATTTAAATTTCATGAAAATTGTTTTAAAATCCCTTGTATTATATTTAATGGATTATCAGTAGGCGAAGTACGGTAATTCATTAGGTGTACTACGGGATCATGTTACATCTTACAGGGGAGTAGGGTGTGACATGTTTTGTGGTATCAGAGCAATGGTTTTAAAGTAAATTTCGAACTGTGAATTTAAAATCTTTTTATCGGTAACTACAACTGCTCAAATGTTTGATACATATAGTACATTTACATCATAAATATGAACTAATGGAGAGGAATCTCCTTATGTTGGTTGTATAGGAAAAAAAAATCTTGTGAAAAGATATGGAAGAGAAGAATGAGACAATAGAACAGTTCGTGATGGCAGAAGTACAAGTTGAGGCCCCAACTCCATAAAGCGTCGAAGGCCCGACTATACCAGTTTTACCAGTACAAATTACTGCACAAATGGCCTAGCAAATGGCCACTTTCTTCCAACAAATGGCTGATAATCTATTAGCCCAAGCCCAAGTACAGACCCAACCCCCACAAGGGCAACATGAAATGGAGAAGAGGGAGAAAACTATGGGTCAGAGCTCGAGCAATAATTTGGGGTTTGAGAAAAGAATTTGAGGAACCCCGAGCTCAGGAATACGATAGAGGTAGATCATCAGGGCAGAGAACACCAAGATCTAGTCGTTGAACAACCAGAAGTTCCTATTCTGCGTGTTTCTGCCATGTTTGTGGTAAGCTACATGGAGGTATTTGTCGAAGGGCCTCTGGAGCCTACTACAATTATGGAAAGCTTGGACACTTTGTTAGAGATTGTACTAGACCACCTCGATCTGCTCTCCGGAGTTCACAGACCGTCAGTCAGAGTTGAGATAGAAATAGAGTTGGTACTCCTCACCACTATAACACAGTGAATCAACCTGAATATAGTAGTGCACCAGTCAGAGCGTCCACTATGCGCCAAGGAGAAAGAGCAGAAACTTCGGATGTAGCTGCTGGTAAGTTCTTAATTTTTGAAAGAAACAATTAGTTATTATTTAATCCCAGCACTACTTAGTTGTATGTTAGTGTTAGAATTATATGTTCTGTTGCTATTCCTTTACATGGGAATGAATTTTGATATATTAGTGACTAGTTTTTTTTAGGATAAAAACTATAATAACAAGTATGATTGACATTAATTTTGGAAGAATTGTTAGCTAAAAGTATTTTCTAAAATACCATAAATTATAAAGCTAATTGGTGAGCCTACTTAATGTAAGGCAAGAGGACCTAAAAGTAAGTTACAGTAATAGAATTGCTCTAGATTAGGGCAAAGATGTTACTATTAGTAATTGTCAAAGGAAATTGTAATCAGAATCGATTTAGCATATTAGTGGATTCAAGAAAGATAAGATGTTAGAAAACCTAGCCCATGAGGTTATAACATAGTGACTATATAATGTTCTCGATGTTTGTGTTGTAAGCTACAGATTACAGTACCGACACGGGATTATTATGTAGAGCTACGTGCTTCCTCGTGGTACAATAAATTAAGAATATTTGTAAGTAATCTATAAATTAATACAGTTGCACCCAAATATAGTACTATTACGGGAAATAAATGTGAAAATTCTAGTAAGAAATTTAAAACTTTAGAACTAGCCTATCAAACGACTATACTTGTAAGGTAGCTAGAGTCGTTGACTTCGGTTATATTAATGTGAATTACCCTACCACGAATTGCTATAAGCTTAGAGATATCAAGATTTAACTTGTCATCCTCAGACGGATGGACAGTTGAAACAAATGATTCAGGTAAATTTTGAAACTCATTGAGTTTCTATAAATAATGAAATGAAATTATAATAATAACTTGTAATATGTGATAAGCCCTCAGGAATATACTGAGAACTTGTGTCATTGAATCCGAGGGGAGATGGGACAGATACATCCCACTAAAAGAATTTGTATACATTAATAAGTGTCAAGCTAGCATACAAGTGGCACCCTATGAAACATTGTAAGGGAACAGATAACTATGGATTTTGTGATGAGACTTCCGAGGACACATAATAGTCATGATGCAGTATGGGTTATAGTTGATAGACTAACCAAGTTTGCTCACTTTTTGCCAGTCCGGATGGACTATAGCCTGGGAAGATTGGCCAGATTGTACATAAATGAGATTGTAAAGCTGCATGGAGTGCCAGCATTGATTGTATCAGACAGAGATCCTAGGTTCACTTCTAGATTCTGGGGTAGTCTTCAGAGAGCCCTAGGAACTAGATTGAACTTCAAAGACAAGATTCCACCCACGCATGATGGCCACCAAAAAGTTATTCAGATATTGGAGGATATGCTACGGGCGTATGTGATTGAGTTTGAAGGTAATTGGGATACACACTTGCCTTTGATTGAGTTTGCTTACAACAACAGCTATCAATCAAGCATTGGGATGCCTCCATATGAAGCTTTGTATGGCAGAAAGTGCAGAACTCCCCTATGTTGGGATGAAGTAGGTGAAAGAAAGATGATTGGACCAGAAATTGTTTAGCAGATAGAGGAAAAGATCAGATTAATCAAAGATAGACTCAAGGCTACATCTGACCATCAGAAGTCCTATGTTGATCTGAAGAGAAGAGATATTGAATATGCAGTGGGTGATAAGGTATTCCTCAAAGTTTCTCCTTGGAAGAGGATTATGAGATTTGGCAGAAAGGGGAAACTGAGTCCTCGTTTCATCGGACCATATGAGATTCTGGAAAGAGTGGGTCCTTTGGCATATCAGTTGGCATTAACTCCGGAGTTAGCAAGGATACACAGTGTCTTTCATGTGTCCATGTTAAGGAGGTACAGATCTGACCCATCTCATGTACTATCAGTTGAAGAGATTAAGGTAAATCCAGACCTCTCATATGATGAAGAACCCATAGAAATTCTAGCATAAGAGGTGAAGCAGCTGAGGAAGAAACAGATACACCTGGTTAAAGTGTTGTGGAACCATCATTCAGGCCAGGAAGCTACTTGGGAACGTGAAGAGGATATGAGGAGACAGCACCCATAGCTGTTCAGAGACTAATGCCAGGTAAAATTTCGTGATGAAATTTATTTTAAGGGGGAGAGAATTGTAACACCCCTAAGTTCGGTAGTGCATTCTACTATTCCAGTGACCAGTGTTATCCGAACAGCTAGGATGCCTAGAACTACACTTCGATATGAGTGAGGAGACATAAAATAATGAAATACAAGAAAAGAAAATACAAGAAAAACAAAGAAAAAATAATAGCAAAGAAATGTAACCAATTTAGCCGAGAACCCTAGCGATGGGTGACCGCACCGTGAAGTCGCGGCGTGGACCATTGACTAGCCCTGGACCGCGGGGAACCCTGGAAAACATTTTTAGGACTTAGATAAATGTCTATTGAAGTATAAATGCCATTAGAAATATCAAAGAAAAATTAATTAATTAGTACAAATAAAAAGTGAGAAATCGAAAAATGGACAAAACTTGGTATTATCGAAAAGTCGGGAATGCAACCCGAACAGGGGCATTGTGGTCATTTGACACCCTGAGTTATCTTTTGACCTAAATTTCCATTAAAAATACATGATATTACACTTGGAAAATGTCATGAAAAATTAAATTGGTGGTACCTAATGTAAATAGCAAAAATTGGGAGTTAAATGTGGAAAAATGAAACCTTAGAATAAACAATGATTTAATTCCCATATAGTGCTCCACTAACTCATTTAAGTGGACCACTAAAGCTTCATTTGGGTAGAATATTTTCATCTTCTTCAACCTCCCAAACCAGAACCAGTCGAATCCTTTACTTCTCTCAAGTTCCTCCATGGTCGTCCATGGCCAAGCTTCATGCAAGCTTGATCTAAGCTCCTTTCTTCCCACTTTCCTTCATTAAAGATTGTCCATACACCTTGGGCAGTAGATAGGCAACAAGAAGACCAAGTTTTGGAGAGATTTTGAAGAGTTTCCAAAGTGGTAAGTTTGTGTTTTTGGGTTATGGCTTCATTAAAGTTAGTAAGAATGTTATGGGTACTTGAATTATGGAGAGATTTTTGAGGTTTGATATTTAAAGGGAGAGGTGTATTTTTGGCAGCCATGGAAACTCCTTGACGGCAGTTTATTCTTGCTTGTAAATGGTAGATTAAAGGGTTGATTAAGTGTTTATGTGTGTAGAAATTTATTTGGGTGATGTATATTAAGTATATGTAAATGTGTACTTGAATTTGGAAGCTTGGAAATTAATGGAGTGTGATATATGAATCGGAAGCTTGATTTGGTGAACCATAAAATTGTTATTTCATGTTTGGTTTATGGAATATTAATGTTGAATTGTGGTACTTATTATGGCAGCTTGTGTATATGTATGATGGTGTGAGGTTGGACATGTAAATGAGTTAGGTTAGGTGATTGAATTGTTGTAATTTGAGCTTGAAAAATTCTGTACATTATGGTACATATTGAGTGTGATTATAAGTTTCCAAAATGACCAACAATATGTTGTGAATTGTGTTTAGGTTATGGTACAAACCAGAATTAGCATGAATGCTTAGTTTGGTAAATGTTAAAAGTGTCCTTTGATGAGTAATGAATAAAATGCAATAGGGCAGTTTATGTTATGGGCCTAGAACCTTAACTGTGTGGCTCCAATTGGTATGAAACCAATTGGAGGTGAAACTAGGCACAAAATGTGCCAACTTTCATGAAGGAAGCTTACCAAAATTCTGCTTGTAAGGTAACTTGAAAAGTGACCAAATCCGGATTAGTGCAATTAAGGCCTGAAAATTTACCATTTGGGCAGCAGTTAGTGTTTTTGGCCATAACTCACTCAAAACAGGTCCAATTGACCTGAACTTTTGACTATGAATAGCTGAGACATATATCTACAAGTCTTATGAAGACACCAAAGCCCAGAAATGACCATAGGCAAGTCAAAAAGCTTGCACAAGTTCGGGTCCAAAAACTGGCCGAACCTAAAATGACCTAAAGTGACCAATTTTGATGCATTTTGACCAGCAATAGTAAAATGACCATAACTTGGTCTACATAACTTAGAATGACCTGAAATTTTGCCCTGCGTGTAATAAGACATAGATCTACAAGTTTTTAGTTTTGACTGAAACCCGAAAACTGAGGGAACTAGGTCGTCCGGCTAGGTCAAACTAGTATCCCGGAATCCGACAAATTGCAATAAAACGCAATATACATGGAAATAAATTCAGTAACATGTACCAATATAAAAAGGCTATGAAATGTGACATATTGGTAACATTAAAACCTAATTCACCTAGACTGCATCGAGGGTCAACATCTTAGGTTGACTGTGGAAATAATAGAATTCAATAAATTAATTATTAAGCTTTATTCTTAGAGACAATTTAAATGAGTACTGAAACACTTCAAATTGTGTATTTCAGTTAGCAAAGACTCAGGGAAGAGGAAGGAAACACTGAGTCAGAGCCAAGAGACAGTTATCAGAGGTTTGTGCACAACTAGTTTTTAACTGATTTTGTTTTGAATATTTCATATGATTAAATGACATATTTTTTTCTTATGTATTATGTTTAACAAGTATTGGATTTAATTCAATGATTATTGAAATTGTTATAGTATGTATGAATTTAGCTTTGTGAAATGGTACTTCCACAAGTATTAAGCATTGTTATGGATTGAATAAATTATGTTTTGGAAAATTGTGATAGAAAATGTTTTGAATTGTGATGGTAATTTTCATGGAAAAATGCAAATTTATGATTTGAATTGTGATGAGCATAAAAATTATTGGATATTGGAATTGAATTTGAATCGAATTATATTGTGATTTATGGTCACTAAAAGGATTGTGATATTGTTTTATATCTCACTATAGATGCTTGACTAGGTTATTACCCATCTCTCTCATTTATTGAGAAGACAATGGAGTTAGTTGTGTTTTGATTACCATGGTACGTGCACAGGCTTAGATTTTCCTCTGATTTGAGGTTAGATCTAAGTTTTTTTTTTATCGTTATGGCCCTTGCGGAAGATTCATTATTGTGATGTGTACTGTGCACGATGATTCGACCTCCCCAGCCATAGGGAGTTAGAATCTGATTCGACCTCCCTGACCATAGGGGGTTAGAATCACTTCGAATATGGCCCTTTCGAATTAGTCTTGCGTAGTTAGTGAGATAAAGAATGATTTTTTAGATAAAAAATGATTTTTGAGATAAAGAATGATTTTTGAGATACAGCATGATTTTTAAGATACAACATGGTTTTTGAGAGGCAGAATGTTTTTTGAATAGTAAAGAATTGTGATTTCAGTTATGATTTATGTATAATTGATTTTGTTGGAACTACCTTAACTGGTTAGTCATGATTTGATAAATTGAATTTCATGATCAAAGTCATTTCATACAAATGATTTACATTATTGGCAATGAATTTTTTGAGTTTGGAATTTGATGAGTATTCAGATTTCCAAATTATTTGTCAGAATTTTGTCAACGATATTATACTATGTTTTAAATTATAGTTGTGCACCATCGAAGTTCACCACTCGATAGCTTTGTATGTCGCAGTAAGAAGAGCATAGAGCAATTGAGTAAGCTTCTTTGAAGAGACATTCAGATCAGCTCCAGGTATATCATAGGTATAACCATGTACATAAGTTTGATGTATACATGTAATAATATATATGTAAATTATTTGAGCAGTTATATAAAAACTCTTGTAAAATATTTTGGTATGTAATTAAATGTAAATTATTGTAAATGTAAATTTGGGATTTCATTTATCTGAATAGTTTTGTAATATTAATTTTGAGTCTTGTAATCAATGAAATGTTTCTTTTATGAGGAGATTGATTTGATTATTGAGATTTGAATTATGGGTTCAAATGAAGTTATTGAAGTTGTATTTGAGAAAACATATTGGGAGTGTGTTCTTTGCAGGTTTTGAAGAACTGTTTTCTCAAAATACAACCGGCACTTTGCTTAAATTTTGAAAAAAATTTTATAACACCAGATTTTAATCGATGATTTAAATTTCATGAAAATTGTTTTAAAATCCCTTATAGTATATTTAATGGATTATCGATAGGCGAAGTACGATAATTCATTAGGTGTACTATGGTATCATGTTATATCTTACAGGGGAGTAGGGTGTGACATGATGCATTTAATTTAAGAGATTTTCTTAAAGATAATTATTAAGCATGAGATGTTGTAAATATGTGAATAGTTGATGGCCAATAATGGATGTGCCTTAGGACATTAAATTTATTTGCATGTTTACTGGCTCAATGGGATCAACGTAACTAATGCAAGATAAATAAATAATGGATGTGCCAGAGATTTTGAGCATTAGGGGCTAGATGAATGATTGAACCTTACAAGAGATGTGATGGGCATGGAGTTGCTCACTTATAGTTTATTGTAATTCCAATAAAGGATGTGCCTGAGGATGATCGATAAGATTATAAGAATTCAATCGCCCACTAGAAATCCATCCAACTAGGATTTTCGTTTCCTATTTTGGAAGTGTAGGATTTGCCAAGTTAGTGGGAGGACCAATTTGATTAAAAGACCATAATCATTTTGGTTAATTACTTGATACATTTACTAATTATCTAGTTATTTTTTGCAATTAATTTTCTGATAATAATGAGCACACAATAACCACCACCATCCAATATCCTTGTGAGCATAATTGATCACAATAGGTTGATGGGACCTAATCTTTCTGATTGGCTAAGAAATTTAAAACTTGTCCTAAACCTAGAACATATTGGATATATTCTAGACTCAAAGGTTCCTGGTCCTTTACCTCCAGAGGCCACTCAAGAGGAACATGACACTTTGGACAAGTGGAAGGAGCATGCTATGAGAGCCAAATGTTACATGCTTGCTTCTATGAGTAATGAGTTATAGAAGCAGCATGAAAACATGCAAAATGCAAGTGACATCCTCCTTCACCTACAAAATTTGTATGGTGAGCACAGCAGGAATGCTAGGTATGAGATATCTAGACAGCTATTCCACTTGAGGATGTCTGAGGGACAGAATGTTGGGGATCATGTCCATAAGATGATTCAGCTTATAGAGCAACTGAAACATCTTGACTTTAATATGGATTTCCAACTGCAGATAGATTTGATCCTTTAGTCCCTACCTGAGTCATTTGGGAATTTTGTGACAAATTTCCATATGACTGAGCAGGAATACACCTTGGATGGTTTACTCAACATGCTAGTTATTACCCAAAAGAATATGCCGAACAATAAAGAAAAACAGGTGGCTTTAATTGCATCTTCTTCTTATGTTGGAAAGTCCAAAAAGAAGAAGGGCAATAAGAATAAGAAACCTCAAATTCCTAGACCTTCCAAGAAGATAGCCAAACAGAAGGGCAAGACCGAAGCAAACAAAGGCAAGGGAAAGTGTTTGCACTGTCAGAAGGATGGGCACTAGAAGAGAAACTGCCCAGAGTATAGCAATCTAAATGAATGTAATGCCATGATGAAAATCAACTCAAGTTCAAAATATATTTGGCACTTAAGATTAGGTCATGTTGCTTAAGATAGGATTGCAAAACTAGAGAAAAATGGAGATTTTATCCTCATTGGATTCTGGAACTACTCCAACTTGTGAATCTTACCTTAAAGGCAAAATGACTAGATCACCTTTTGTTGGACAAGGGTTAAGAGCTAAAAAATATTTTGGATTTGATACATAGTGATGTATGTGGTCCATTTAAGGAAATGGCTAGAGGCAATTTTCATTACTTTATTACCTTTACTGATGATAAATCAAGTTTTGGGTATTTATATTTGATGAAATACAAACATAAATCCTTTGAAAAGTTCAAAGAATTTAAATGTGAAGTAGAAAGTCAAACAGGAAAAAGTATTAAGACTCTTCGATCAGATCGTGGAGGTGAATACTTAAGTACTGAATTTGATGAATACTTGAAAGAGCATGGCATTGTCTCCCAACTGACTCCTCCAGGAACGCCACAACTGAATGGTGTATCTGAAAGGAGAAATCTTACCCTATTAGATATGGTACGTAGTATGATGACCTATACTAACATGCCAATCTCCTTTTGGGGATTTGCATTAGAATCAACTTTGCATATTCTAAATATGATTCCATCAAAATCAGTTCCTTCCACACCTTATGAGATATAGCATGGAAGAAAATCGAGTCTTAAGCATATTAAGATTTGGGGTTATCCAGCTTATATCAAAAGGCTGAACACTGATAAATTGGAAACTAGATCAGAAAAAGGTCGATTTGTTGGATATCCAAAAGAAAGTTTTGGATATTATTTTTATTTACCCACATCACAAAGAGTTGTGGTAAGCAGAGATGCCATATTTCTTGAATAACAGTTCATTGAAGAAGGTGGCAAAGGAAGGCAAATAGAGTTAGAATTGAAGAATTCTGACCAACCAGCAGATTAAATGGATATAGATCCATCTAGTCAACCTACACCTATTAATGAAACATCTACAGTAATTCCTCGCAAATCGACCAGGATATCTCACCTACCAATGAGATATGATTTTTTTCATGAAGATGAACAAGAGTTGTTTACTCATGAAGAAGTAGATCATGGAGATGATCCACTTACCTATGAAGAAGCTATATCAGATATAGACTCTTCAAAATGGATTGAACCTATGAAATTCGAAATTGATTCCATGCATAAGAATCAAGTTTGGGACCTTGTTGACCCACCTGAAGGTATTGTACCTATAGGAAATAAATAGGTTTTCAAGAAGAAAATTAGTTCTGATGGAAAGGTAGAGACCTATAAAGCAAGACTAATAGCGAAAGGGTTTCGCCAAAAGGTAAGGAATCGACTATGAGGAGACTTTCTCACCTGTTGCCATGCTTAAATAAATTAGGATTCTGTTAGCAATAGCTGCATACTATGATTATGAGATTTGGCAGATGGATGTTAAAATAGCTTTTCTCAATGGATACATTGAAGAAAACATTTTCATGGAATAACCTAGGCATTTTGAATCCCAAGATAGTTCTAAGGTGTGCAAGCTAAAGCGATCCATTTATGGGTTAAAACAAGCTTTGAGGAGTTGGAACATCCGTTTTGATAAAGCCATTAAGCCATTTGGTTTTAGCAAAAATATGGATGAGCCATTGATATTTTATTATAAATTATATTCTTAAGTTGTTAAGAATATGAGTGATAGTATTTCTAGCACAAAGTATCATAAATTGGTTCATAATCTAGGATACTTCACACAGGACATGACTTATCCAGAAAGATTGTAATCATGTTTGTTCCCAAGGCACTTATATGAGATATAAATAAGATGGAGTGGTGACTCTCATGCCACATAACAAATATGATAGGCACTTATACATGATAAGTAGGCCAAACCAGTGACGTATATGACAAGCACATGGAGTTTACTCTTGTCAATGCATTATCATATATCATATAAGTGCATATAATCTTTAGACCTGAGATAACACAGTTATCTTGTATATAGGTGGTTTGAGTTTGATACTGCTTTCATACTTGTACTGTGTATGGGTATATGGGCATGTGTTGGCTCCTACTAGTTATATATGGAGATAGGTGTTGATCAAGATGGAATCTGTTACCCTAAGTAAATAGGGATAAAATCTTATATTCATTTAATTGTTCTTGATGTTTCAAGTTCCTGGCCAGGAAGACAGATTTAGTCAGAAAAGAATTTCTGACAAGAAAATCTAATTAATCAAGAATTGGAATTAAAAGAAAACATAATGTTCATAGCAAATGGGGTTTGATATAAACCATGACTCTAGCTCAAATTGAGATTTTGTAATAAAGAGATTCTAGTGCATGGTAACATATGATTATTGGTTCATTTAAGGTATTCCTTATTACTAATTGGGTAGCCATGGCACGCTATGGTAGGTGTCAACCATGGTCTATGAGATGCCTAAAATGATTTAGAGAAATCATTCAAGGTAAGAAAGAGTTCTGATGATATTAAGAGTTAACATCATATCTCATTGCTAATTAGTGATGAGCCTAGTGAGTTACACATATATACAAGTTAATCACTAAGTTAAATGTGATTTAATTGATTAATTAAAGAGTTTAACTGATTAATTAAATAGGTTTGGTTTGCAATAAGATTACAAAGTCCCTAGCATGGCTTAAAACCAAATCTAGGTTATTTGATGTATAGTACAAGTTAAATTTATATTTAAAGTGTTTAAATATGAAATTAATTGCGTGAAATTAATTAATGGAGATTAATTAATTAATTTATATTTAATATAAATTGATTTTGCCACACCTTACCCCTCTGTAAGGCATAATATGATCCCGTAGAATACCTAATGAACTACCAAACTTCACCTACCGATAACTCATTAAGTACCCTACAAGGGATTTTAAAATTATTTTCTTACTTTTTAGAGGTGGTGAGTATTTTCTAATAGGTATTAAAACATTTAATTAGAGTTTGAAAACTAGTTAAAATTTTTGTCCCTTTTTATTTGTCCACAACTTTTAGAAAAATTCCGGCAGAGTGACGTCTGTATTTTGATAAAACAGTTCTTTAAATATCTGAAAAAAATACTTCCAATGATTTATCTCATCAACTCAACAACTTCAACATCCACCACAACAAATTTCAACATCCTTTCTCAAATTCCAAAATTCAAATCAATAATTTCCAATTCAAACATCATCAAAAATAATACTAAGTAATTTCATTTAAATTAAAACAAAATAATTTCATTTATATTTCATTTAAGTTAAAACAATTTACATTCAGCAATCCAAAATTTACATTAGAAAAATCCAAACTGATATTATTACAAACTTTATATAATCGCCATAACTTGATTCTACATGTACATACATTTACATACATCAAAATAATTATTATAATCAGGGTATAAAATATACCCAATAAAACTTTAGGGAAGGTGGCTCCACGATCCTTAGTAGCTCACTTTGCTGCTCCTCTAGTAACAATATCTGCGACAGCAATAACAGCCATCGCTGAGTACTATGACTCAGTGGTGCACAACATACTAAAATACATTTATGCATGATTCAAAACACATTTATTCAAATATTGGACTGAACATGAATAACAAATACAAAACATGATTTATAAATTTTTAGTCCAAATTGTCTCATTTAGGAAATCTCAAAATGAATTTCATAAAAACACATAGTTATATCATGCCATTCGAAACATATTCATCTCAATAATCAGAGGCTTATGAGAAATCATATCACAAGGCTAGCTAGCTCAAATATATGGATATCCATTCAATTTCTTCTTCTACTGGCACACACCTCAACACTTCAGCCAGAAAAGGAATCAAAATTCAAAACTAATTTCCCCATTAGTCATGCTAGTGAGGCATTCAAATATATGGTCATGACACTGTGGTTTCAAAACTATCTTAACAATTTATCAAACATTTATTGCCATTTCAAATAAATACAAGTAAACTTTCAACAATTTAAGTGAACAACATAATAAACATTTCAATACAATTAAGTCACAATTTAATATCACAACTCATTCAAAATAATTTGCAGAAGAAAATTACAGAAATTCTATGTTGTGCACAAACCTTAAGCGAGTCGCCTCTTAGCCTTGACTCAATGCCTCGGGTTCTTTCTCGGTATTCTTTTTAACTGAAACACACAATTTCATAGTGTTTCAGTATCATAATTTATCATAAGTCTAAAAATAAATTCAAATCTACTTATACATAGCTTTAATATGCTAAACTTGACGTTCTTTAAAATTTGTTTTTCGGAGTTACTATTCACGATATTATTCAAATAAATTTGCTGACTATAATGCTTTATAGGTATGTGAATTCTAATTTCACCCACATACCACATTTTGATTACCTATTTTGTTGGTTTTGGTTCTTTTCTCAAATTTTAAGTCTTTTAGGCATAAATTTCAAATTTTCAATTTTGGTGTCTTATCTTGTACTGTTCCATTGGTCATGTTGCTGTTAGAATTTGGCTAAGTTTTCTTCATAGAAGTTGTTCCTTATTGCCTTAACTTTATTTCTCTTTTTGAATCACTCCATTTGAAGTTTTGTAGTCCAAGTTATAGCCATTTGAACATGGCTGACTGGATAAGTCTAACCCAGATTTTTTGGGCACCTAATTTGGTTCTGGCAGTTTTGGGTCACTAAATTTGGGTGGCTAAATGACTTGGTTAAGGGCATAATTTAGGTTTGTGTTCCTCATTAAAGTTGTAGAACTATGTCTCAGCTTTCCACTGGTAAAATTTCAGGTCATTTGGACCTGCCTAGCCCACGTTATGGCCAAATGAACAGATTCATTTGGTCATTTTTGTACAGGGCAATGTACCCAATTCTGGATTTGGCCTAATTGTTCACTAAGTTATGGTCACTTTTTGGGTATGATTCCTGAATGAAAAATGTGCCATTTTGTGTCTAGTTTCATTCTCAATTGGCTTCACATCAATTAGGTTGGTAAATTTTCATTTTTGGGCCCTGAAAGGGACCTAGGTCGTGCTGCCTGCAGAATGACTATAGCCAATGCGAATTTAAACTTAGTTCCAACACTTTATACACACCTCAATTGGTCACACTTGACCATTACTCAACTCAAATAAGGTTAACTACATCATTTGGCTAATTCTCACACTTTTCTCCCTGAACCCTAGGTGCCAAGAACCCTAATTCATAAAATTCAAATCTAATGCATTCTAAACATCTATCCATAGTTTACATACATAATTGAACCTAAGCAACCATTCAAATGCATCAAATTCACTCATTTCAAACCATAACTAAGGCTGGCTGAAATTTATGTTTGGTCCCTCAACCATATTTTCTTTTGATTTTAAAGTTGAAATCTAAGTTAATTTAACTCATAACATGTATTTTAAACTAAAAATTCCAATTTAAATTCTTACCTCAACTTTGGAGTTCCACTTCCTCAATTCTTTCCTTTTCCTCTTTTCTTTTCTTGCTCAAGCTTCTTCTCAAGTGAAGTTAACAAGGTTTAATGGGAATTTTAGGGACAAAGTGAGGTTTTGAAAAGCTTTGATTAAGCTTCCATGGAAGTTATTTTAATGGTAAAGTGAGGGAGAGAGGGAGCCGGCTGGTTTGGGAGGAAGATGAGAATGTTTTTCTTTTGTTCTTTATGTCATTTTAGGTCTTATTTTGTGTATTTGAATTGGTCAAAAATTGTGGGAAATTAAAAATAATTTTGACATCATAAATGATGTCATCAACATGAGGTAACAAAACTTTTTCTTTTCCTTTTTTTTTCTATTAGTTCTTTAATTTAATTCCTGATCTCGAAATTTTCTTTTCTCCGATTTTATTGGACAGTTAGGTCAGGAGTCAGCTCTAGGGGTGAATTAACCAAATTGCCCCTCGCTGGTTCGATCCGGTTTACAAGTAATTCAATATTTCTTTCGGATCTCTAACCTAATTATTTGACCTGCTTAACAATTCTTTTTCGTGATTTTCTCTTTTCCACTGTGTTCACAATGGTCCTAAGGACCGTGGCGTCACATTTTACGGTTAGAATTTCGAGTTAAAATCAACCTTGCAGTCCTTCTCAAGAAGGTCACCCATCGCTGTGACTCCTGACTCATTTAACTTCTTGTGTTCTATTTTTCTTATTTATACTTAACTATTTGACAATTACTAATTATTTGTTTTCAGGGCTTATCTAGTTGTCTTAGATGTGGTTCTAATCCCCTTAATTATTCGGACCGACACCGATCAATGGAACAGTGAAATATATCAGGCTATGCAAATAGGGGTGTTACAATTCCCCCCCCCCCCCCTTCAAATAAATTTCGTCTCGAAATTTTTACCTGGTATCAATTTCTGAATAGTTGTGGGTGCTGTCTTCTCATATCCTCCTCTCGTTCCCAAATAGCTTCTTGGCCCGAATAATGGTTTCACAGCACTTTCACTAACGATATCTGCTTATTCCGTTGCTATTTCACCTCATAAGCCAGAATCTCTATGGGTTCTTACTCATATGTGAGGTCTGGATTCACTTCAATTTCTTCTACTGGTAGTACATGAGATGGGTCTGATCTATACCTCATCAACATAGACACATGGAAGACATTATGTATCTTCTCCAACTCTAGAGGTAGTGCCAAACGATATGCCAAATGACCCACTCTCTCCAGAACCTCATATGGTCCAAAGAAACGAGGACTCAGTTTCTCCTTCCTGTCGAATCTCATAATTCTCTTCCAAGGGGAAACCTTGAGGAATACTTTCTCACCCACTGCATACTCAATATCCCTTCTCTTTAAATCAATGTAGGACTTCTGATGGTTTGATGCAGCTTTGAGTCGATCTATGATCAATCTGATCTTTTCTTTAGTCTGCTGAACAATTTCTGGCCCAATCGTCTTTCTTTCACCCACGTCATCCCAACACAACGGGGTTCTACATTTTCTGCCATACAAAGCTTCATATGGAGGCATCCCAATGCTTGATTGGTAGCTGTTGTTGTAAGCAAACTAAATCAAAGGCAAGTGTGTGTCCCAACTACCCTCAAACTCAATCACACATGCCCGTAGCATGTCCTCTAAGATCTGAATTTCCCTCTCCAACTGGCCATCTGTCTGTGAGTGGAATGCCGTGCTGAAGTTCAATCTAGTTTCGAGGGCTCCCTGAAGACTACTCCAAAATCTAGAAGTAAACCTAGGATCTCTGTCTGATACGATGGATGCTGGCACTCCATGGAGTCTTACTATCTCATCAATGTACAACTTGGCCAATCTTTCTAAACTGTAGTCCATCCGGACTGACAGAAAATGAGCAGACTTGGTCAGTCTATCAACAATGACCCATACTGCATCATGACTCTTTTGTGTCCTCGGAAGTCCCATCACAAAATCCATTGTTATTCTTTCCCATTTCCATTCCGGTACTAGTAATGTATATAACAAACCAGCTGGTACTTGATGCTCTGCGTTTACTTGTTGACAAGTTAGGCATTTGGAAACAAATTCTGCTACATCTCTTTTCATACCCATCCACCAGTAATGCTCCTTTAGCCCTCTATACATTTTTGTGCCACCAGGGTGCATAGCAAAAGGAGACTCGTGTGCTTCCTTCAAAATGATCTGTTTTAAGTCAATGTCATTAGGAACGCACATTCTGCCCTGGTGAAGCAGTAGAACATCATCTCTTATTGAGAATTCAGGTTTCTTGCCCTACCGGAGTTCTTCTAACAGCTTCTGATACTTCTGATCATTCTGAGCAACCATTCTGATTTGATCAATCAACATTTGCTGTACATGCCATGCAACTGCTATTTGCTCCTCATCATTAATCTCTAAGCTGGCATGCAATGATTTCAACTCATGTACCATAGACCAAGGAGAAACCCGTAGACTTGCCATAGTCTTGCGACTTAAGGCGTCAGCCACAACATTAGCTTTCCCTAGCTGATAGTCTATCGACAATCATAATCTTTTATCAACTCTAACCATCTCCTCTGTATCAAATTCAACTCTTTCTGAATGCCCAGATACTTCAAACTCTTATGATCTGTGTAGATGTAACACTTTTCCCCATACATATAGTGTCTCCAGATCTTAAGAGCAAATACAATAGCTGCAAGCTCCAAGTCATGTGTCGGATAGTTCCTCTCATGCGGTTTCAGCTGGCAAGATGCACAGGTAATGACATTCCGATCTTGCATCAATACACAGCCTAACCCATTGTGAGAAGCATCACTGTAAATAATATACTCTTTACCTGGGGTAGGTAAAGTAAGGACTGGAGTCTCAGTTAAACATCTCTTCATCTCATTAAAACTCTGTTGGCATTTATCTATCCACTGAAATTTCACATCTTTTCGAAGTAATTTGGTCAATGGAGATGCCAACATGGAGAACCCTTTCACAAATCGACGGTAGTATCTAGCTAACCCAGAAAACTGCGAATCTCAGTGATATTTTTGGGTGGTCTCCAATTAAGAACAGCTTCTATCTTACTTGGATCTACCTTAATGCCCTCTACCGATACTACATACCCCAAGAAGGATATTTCCTTCAGCCAAAATTCACACTTCAACAATTTGGCGTATAGTTGTTTCTCCCTCAAAGTCTGCAGTACAATCCGCAGATGTCTATCATGCTCTTCTGCACTCCTCGAATAGACCAATATATCATCTATGAATACCACAGAAAACTAGTCGAGGTATGGTCTGAAGATAGTGTTCATCAGATCCATAAACACAGCTGGAGCATTAGTTAACCCGAATGGCATGACCAAGAACTCATAATGGCCATAGCGGGTTCTAAAGGCAGTTTTAGGAATACTTTGCTCTTATACTTTTAGTTGATAATAACCTGATCTCAGGTCAATTTTGGAGAACACAGCTGCACCCCTCAACTGATCAAACAAGTCATCAATGCGGGGCAATGGGTATCTGTTCCTTATTGTCACCTTATTCAACTGTCGCTAGTCAATACATAAGCGAAGAGTGCCATCCTTCTTCTTAACAAATAACACTGGCACTTCCCAAGGTGACACACTAGGCGGATAAAGCCCTTGTCAAGCAGCTCTTGCAACTGCACTTTTAACTCTTTCAATTCTGCTGGTGCTATTCTATATGGTGTTATGGAAATTGGATCCACACCAGGCATGACATCAATCTCAAACTGCACTTCTCTTTCTGAAGGTAATCCTGGCAATTCATCAGGAAATACATCCGAAAAGTCACATACTGCAGGGATGTCCCTGAGTGCTGGACTCCCAACTTGGGTGTCTATCACAAGTGCCAAGTATGCTTCACACCTCTTTTTGATCATCCTTCTGGCTAGTGTAGCCGAAATGATGTTTGATGGTAGTAATTGCCTCTCCCCATGTATTACCACATCACCGTACAGAGGGAGACCAAAAGTGACTATCTTCAGTATACAATTAATTATGGCATGATGCCTGGCTAACCAATCCATGCCCAAGATAATATCATAATCTCTAAAAGGCATTTCAATCAAATCTGATAGAAAAACATGTCCTTGGATCACCAAAGGATAGTCTCTATAGATTCTGTTGACTTGAACCTCTTGTCCTAATGAATTAGTCACTAGCACTTCAAAATCCATTTTGGCACACGGAACAGCAAGTGAACTGACTATGCTAGCAATAACATATGAGTGGGTAGAACCCGGATCAAACAGTACAAATACATGTTGATTAGAGATAGAGAATGTACTAGCTACCACATTGGAAGTCTCAGCCTTTTCCCGCTGTCTCATCGTGTAAACTCTGGCCGAAGCACTCCCTTGTGCTGAATGGTTAACAGTACCCTGACTGCTAGAACCATTGCCTCTACCTCTGCCTCTTCCTCTGCAAACTAGTTGTGAACCTCTGATAGCAGGACTCTGAATAGATCCTTCTGCAGTAGTAGGAGCTGGACCAAATCTAGGGGCACCAGTGAAGTCTTTAGCAAGATGGCCCTTGCCTCCGCAGTTAAAGCAAGCTTCTGTTGCCCAATAGCATTCTCCCCCATGAATCTTGCCACAAGTCTCACAGGGGCGGGCAGGATATGAACCCCTGGTCGACTGTTGACCAAATCTAGGGGATCTCTGTCCAAAGAATCTGCCCCTTCCAAACCTTCCACCTCGACCTCTGCTAGGTCCCCCAAATTTCTTCTTTTTTCCGGATGTACCACTGGGACTTTGTTTAACTGTTTTTCACATTTTTCTTTTTCTGATTTTTCACCTTTTTCTTTTTCTGATTTTTCAGTCTTCTCCGCTTTCTCTTTCACTGGTGTTACTTCTAATTCAATTCTTTCTAACTTAAGTGCCTGAGAGATGAGCTCTGAGAAGTTACTATGTCTAAATCCCACTACTTGCATCCTCAAACTGAGCTTCAAACCGGTTTCAAATCTCGTGCACCTTTCCTTGCTGGTAGAAAGGAAACTCTCAGCATATTGGCTTAAGCGGCAGAACTCCCTCTCATATTCTACCGCTGATCTGTTGTCTTGCTTTAGACTTAGAAATTCTTGTAGTTTCTGATCCACATGTGCATCTGGGACATATTTCTGCCTAAACTCTCTGATGAAGTCATTCCAGGTCAGTACTGGCGGTTCTGCCAAGCTTTGGGGGATGGTCTTCCACCAATCATACGTATCCCCTTGCAACAGCGACACCGAATACTCAAATTTTAGTTTATCTGGGCAATGCAGCTTCTTGAACAGTCGGTCCATCCTCTCTAACCACTGCTCTGTCTCTAAAGGGTCTACTGTACCCTTAAATTCCATGGCCCCATACTTCAATAACTTACCATATTGTCTGACTGGAGCTTGAGGTTGCACCATAGGAGTGTGGGGTGGAGCTTGAGTAGGCATACCCCCAGCCATTTGTTAAAACATCGCAGCCATCTGCTGAGCAAATTGTGTCAAAAATTGGTGCATTGGTGGGGCTGGTGCTACTGACCCACTGACATTTTGTAGAGCTTGGGCTTCCCCTTGTGCCTCAGCTTCAACAAATTGCTCAACAGAGCGATCCCCTTCTTCCATTTCAGTCTGGAGTTAGGATATCTCCAGAACCAATAACACAAGGAGATTTGCCTCCGTTAGTTCATATTTATGATGTAACACAATGTATGTAACGAATAAGGACATTGAGCAGTTGTACTTATCAAAGAAAAGACACAAATTCAAAAATCAAAACGTATTTCAAAAATTCGCTCTGATACCACTAAAACATGTCACACCTTACTCCTCTGTAAGGCATAACATGATCCCGTAGAATACCTAATGAACTACCGAACTTCACCTACTAATAACTCATTAAGCACCCTACAAGGGATTTTTAAATCATTTTCTTACTTTCTAGAAGTGGTGAGCATTTTCTAATAGGTATTAAAATATTTAATTAGAGTTTGAAAACTAGTTAAATTTTTTATCCCTTTTTATTTGTCCGTAATTTTTAAAAAAATTTCGGCAGAGTACCGTCTATATTTTGATAAAACAATTCTTTAAATACCTGAAAAAAACACTTCCAATAATTTATCTCATCAACTCAACAACTTCAACATCCACCACAACAAATTTCAACATCATTTCTCAAATTCCAAAATTCAAATTAATAATTTCCAATTTAAACATCATAAAAAATAATACTAAGTAATTTCATTCAAATTAAAGCAAAATAATTTCATTCATATTTCATTTAAGTTAAAACAATTTACATTCAGTAATCCAGAATTTACTTTAGAAAAATCCAAACTAATATTATTATAAACTTTATACAACTGCTCATGACCAGTTCTACATGTACATATATTTACATACATCATAATAATTATTATAATCAAGGTATAAAATATACCCAATAGAACTTCAGGGAAGGTGGCTCCACGATCTTTAGCAACTCACTCTGCTGCTCCTCTAGTTTTAATATCTGCGATAGCAATAACAGTCATCGCTAAGTACTATGACTCAGTGGTGCATAACATACTAAAATACATTTATGCATAATTCAAAACACATTTATTCAAATATTGGACTGAACATGAATAACAAATACAAAACATGATTTATAAATTTTTAGTCTAAACAGTCTCATTTAGGAAATCTCAAAACGAATTTCATAAAAATATACAGTTATATCATGCCATTCGAAACATGTTCATCTCAATAGCCAGAGGCTTATGAGAAATCACATCACATGGCTAGCTAGCTCAAATATATGGATATCCATTCAATTTTTTCTTCCACTGGCACACACCTCAACACTTCAGCCAGAGAAGGAATCAAAATTTGAAACTAATTTCCCCCACTTGTCTTGCTAGTTAGTCATTCAAATATATGGTCATGATACTGGTTTCAAAACTATCTTAACAATTTATCAAACATTTATTGCCATTTCAAACATATACAAGTAAACTTTTAACAATTTAAGTCAAAAGCATAATAAACATTTCAATACAATTAAGTCACAATTTAATATCACAACTCATTCAAAACAATTTGCAGAAGAAAATTTACAAAAATTCTATGTTGTGCACAAACCTTAAGCGAGTCGCCTCTTGGCCTTGACTCGATGCCTCGGGTTCTTTTCCAGTATTCTTTTCAACTAGAACACACAATTTTATAGTGTTTCAATATCATAATTTATCATAAGCCTAAAAATAAATTCAAATCTACTTATACCTAGCTTTAATATGCTAAACTTGACGTTTTTTAAAATTTGTATTTTGGGGCTACTATTCACGATACTATTCAAGTCAATTTGTTGACTTTCTAATGCTTAATAGGTATGAGAATTCTAATTTCACCCACATACCACATTTTGATTACCTAATTTGTTGGTTTAGGTTCTTTTCTCAAATTTTAAGTCTTTTAGGCACAAATTTTAAATTTTCATTTTTGGTGTCCTGTTTTGTACTGTTCCATTGATCATGTTGCTGTTAGAATTTGGCTAAGTTTTTTTCATAGAATATGTTCCTTATTGTCTTAACTTTATTTCCCTTTTTGAATCACTCCATTTGGAGTTTTGTAGCCCAAGTTATAGCCATTTGAACATGGCTGGCCAAATTGGTCTAACCCAGATTTTCTAGGCACCTAATTTGGTTCTGGCAGTTTTGGGTCACTAACTTTGGGTGGCTAAATGACTTGGTTTGTGTCTCAGCTTTTCACTGGTAAAATTTTAGGTCATTTAGACCTACCTAGCCCAAGTTATGGCCAAATGAATAAATATTGTTCATTTGGTCATTTTTATACAGGGCAGTGTGCCCAATTCCGGATTTGGCCTAATTGTTCACTAAGTTATGGTCACTTTCTAGGAATGATTCCTAAATAAAAAATGTGTCATTTTGTGTCTAGTTTCATTCTCAGTAGGCCTCACACCAATTGGGTGGGTAAATTTTCAGTTTTGGTCCCTGAAAGGGACCTAGGTCATGCTGCCTATAGGATGACCATAACCAATCTGAATTTAAACTTAGTTCCAACACTTCATACACACCTCAATTGGTCACACTTGACCATTAATCAACTCAAATAAGGTTAACTACAACATTTGGCTAATTCTCATACTTTTCTTCCCAAACCCTAGGTGCCAAGAACCCTAATTCATAAAATTCAAATCTAATGCATTCTAAACATCTATCCATAATTTACATACATAATTCAACCTAAGCAACCATTCAAATAAATCAAATTCACTCATTTCAAACCCTAACTAAGGCTAGCCAAAATTCATGTTTGGTCCCTCAACCATGTTTCTTTTGATTTTAAAGTTGAAATATAAGTTAATTTAACTCATAATATGTATTTTAAACTAAAAATTCCAATTTAAATTCTGACCTCAACTTTGGAGTTCCACTTCATCAATTGTTTCCTTTTCCTCTTTTCTTTTCTTGCCCAAGCTTCTTCTCAAGTGAAGTAAACAAGGTTTAATGGGAATTTTAGGGACAAAGTGAGGTTTTGAAAAGCTTTGATCAAGCTTCCATGGAAGTTATTTTAATGGTGAAGTGAGGGAGAGAGGGAGCCGGCTGGTTTGGGAGGAAGATGAGAATGTTTTTCTTTTTTTTTTATGTCATTTTAGGTCTTATTTTGTGCATTTGAATTGGTCAAAATTTGTGGGAAATTAAAAATAATTTTGACATCATAATTGATGTCATCAACATGGGGTAACAAAACTTTTTCTTTTCCTTTTTCTTTCCATTAGTTCTTTAATTTAATTCTTGATCCTGAAGTTTTCTTTTCTCTGATTTTATTGGACAGTTAGGTCAGGAGTCAGCTCTAGGGGTGAATTGACCAAATTGCCCCTCGCCGGTTCGATCCGGTTTGCAAGTAATTCAATATTTCTTCCGGATCCCTGACCTAATTATTTGACCTGCTTAACAATTCTTTTTCATGATTTTCTCTTTTCCACTATATTCACAATGGTCCTAAGGACTGTAGTGTCACATTTTACAGTTCGAATTTCGAGTTTAAATCCACCTCGCAGTCCTTCCTGAGAAGGTCACCCATCGTTGTGACTCCCGACTCATTTAACTTCTTGTATTCTATTTTTCTTATTTATACTTAACTATTTGACAATTACTAATTATTTATTTTCAGGGCTTATCTAGCTGTCTTAGATATGGTCTAATCCTCTTAATTATCCGGACCGACACCGATCATCGAAACAGTGAAATATACCAGGCTATGCAAATAGGGGTGTTACAGATTTAAAGAGGAGAAATAATGATTTTGGGTTGAGAACTCAAAATTACAATATAATGGTAATTTGGTCATTTCACATGGTGACATATGGCACCATGAAATGGTGGCACATGGCATCATATAAGTTTGCCATTTGTCTGCCTATCATGCAAGGTGATCAAAGTCAATATTAAGTCTATCTTTGACACTTGGCTTAATATGATTAGGTCAATTAAAAATAAGATGCAATATGGTGGTGACATGTGGCATAGGGTTTAAATGACTTAATGACCTAAGTATAAAAGGAAAAGAAAGAAGAAACAAATTATTATTCTTCTTCTCTAAAAAGTGGAAGGCACAAAGGGTTCACTCTCTCCTCTCTTCTTTTCTCACTTGATTCAAAGAAAAATCCCTTAGTTTCTTTGACTTGAAATTGCTAGAAATTGTTTCTAGTGTCCTATACACACATAAAACCTCTCTAAAAGTAAAAACCCAAATTATAATTAGTTGGCAAGGCTTGAGAAGCTGATTTAGGGGCTTCCTATTGGTGATCTTAGTGTGGACAAGCTAGAGGGACAACACTTGAGATCCTAGGTGCTTCCTAAAGGTGCCAATTGCATCCATAGTGCATCAAAGAGGTTAGTGCTCAAACTCCTCTTTTAAACTAGGGTTTAAATGAATTAATTTGTTAATTCACAATCTTAAATGGAAAACATAGATCCTAATACATAATTAAAAGTGTTTTAATATTCAATTGATAATTGAAATGAATTAGGCACATAAGAGATGTGGCATAATGCATGTAACCCTAGAAGAAAGTTTTGAAATTCAATGCTCCAATGAACAAATCACCATGCGTCCGCTCCTTCAATCTTGGTGTATTCTAAGAACTGGGAAGAGCATGATGAACACCTGAAGGTAGTACTATGGACACTACGGGAAAAGCAGTTGTATACTAAGTTGTCCAAGTGTGACTTCTGGTTGGATGAGATATCCTTCCTTGGACACATTGTGTCAGCATATGGGATCATGGTAGATCCAAAGAAGATTGAAGCAATAGTTGAATGGAAGCCTCCCAGAAATGTAACAGAGGTCAGAAGCTTTTTGGGGTTAGCTGGATACTATAGGAGATTTGTGAAGGGATTCTCCCTTATAGCAGCCCCGCTGACTAAGTTACTACATAAGAATGCAAAGTTTGACTGGAATAATAAATGTCAAACCAGTTTCGAGAAGCTGAAGGCTATGCTTACAAAAGCTCCAGTGTTGACACAGCCAGAGTCAAAGAAAGACTATGTGATCTACAGTGATGCCTCTCACAATGAGCTTGGGTGTGTTCTGATGCAGAAAGGAAAAATAATTGCCTATGCTTCTAGACAACTAAGGCCACATGAAAAGAACTACCCAACTCATGATCTAGAATTAGCGGCAATAATATTTGCATTGAATATATGGAGGCACTACCTATATGGTGAGAAATGCTACATATATACGGATCACAAGAGTCTGAAGTATTTGCCAACCCAGAAAGAACTCAATCTGATATAGAGGAGATGGATTGAATTCCTTAAAGATTACGACTGTGTGATCAACTATCACCCGGGAAAGGCAAATGTAGTGGCTGATGCACTAAGCAAGAAGTCCATGATGGCTTTAAGAGCACTGAATGTTCGGTTGTCTTTAGCATAGGATGGGATACTTTTGGCTAAGTTGTGTGTAAAGCCAAGCTTGCTACAGCAAATACTAGAAGCACAGCTAAGGGATGAAAAGTTGCTAACTATTATGGGTAGAACTCAAGAGGGGAAGGAGACTGATTATAAGTTAAAAGGAGATGGGTGCCTATATTGTAAAGGCAGAATATGTGTACCAGGAGATGAGGAACTGAAGAAGAATATCTTGACAGAGGCACACAGTAGCTTCCATCCTATGCACCCTAGAAGTACCAAGATGTACCAAGACCTGAAAATACATTATTGGTGGCCTGGAATGAAGAAAGAGATTGGTCATTTTGTGACTAGATGTTTGACATGCCAGTAAGTTAAGGCTGAGCATCAAGTTCCATCAGGGTTGTAGTTGCAACCTATATCCATACCAGAGTGAAAATGGGACTGCATCACCATGGATTTTGTCACTAGGCTACCATTGACACAGAAAAAGCATGATACTATATGGGTGATTATGGATAGATTGACCAAGTCAGCTCACTTCCTACCAGTTAAAGCTGACTACTCACTGGAGAGGTTAACAGAGATTTACATAGATGAGATAGTCCGACTACAGGAAGTGCCAACATCGATCATATCTGACCGAGACCTGAGATTTACTTCGAGGTTTTGGAAGAGGCTACAGGAGTCTTTAGGCACTCAACTACACTTTAGTACAACTTTTCATCCACAGACAGATGGACAGTCAGAAAGGGTGATTCAAGTATTGGAGGATATGTTAAGAAGCTGCATCATTGATCTTGAAGGAAATTGGGAGAAGTATCTTCCTTTGGTAGAGTTTGCTTACAACAACAGCTACAAAGCCAGCATAAAAATGGCTCCATACGAAGCATTTTATGGGAGGAGATGCAAGACTCTATTATGTTGGACAGAAATGGGGGAAGAGAAAGTAGTGGGCCTAGACTTGGTGAGACAAACTGAGAAAAAAGTGAAACTCATCAGAGACAATTTGAAAGCCACCTCAGACAGACAGAAGTCATATGCCGACCTGAGGAGAAAGGATATAGAGTATGAGGTTGGCGATAAGGTGTTTCTCAAGGTATCACCTTGGAAGAAAGTGCTAAGATTTGATAAGAAGGGTAAGTTAAGCCTAGGTTTATTAGTCCATATGATGTCATTAAATGTATGGGTCCAGTAGCCTACAGGCTAGCGTTACCACATGAGCTAGACAAGATTCATAATGTATTCCGTGTGTGGATGCTCAAGAGATACAGATCAGATCCTTCACATGTCATTTCAGCAGAGGAGATAATTGTGCAACTTGATTTGGCATATGAAGAAGAACTAGTCAGAATCTTGGCACGGGATGTAAAAGAACTCAGAAACAAGAGGATCCCATTAGTGAAAGTCTTATGGAGACATCACAACATAAAAGAAGTGACATGGGAGAGCGAGGAGACAATGAGGCAACAGTTCCCTCAGCTCTTCACATCAGGTAAATTTCGAGGTTGAAATTTCTATTTAGAGGGGAAGAATTGTAACGCCCTCACAGTAGGTAGTCTGCACATTCTACTATTCTGATGACTAATGTCTGTTTGAACAGCCAGAATATCTGAAACTACACTTAAACTATAGTGAGGAGACATAAATTGATGGAATAAATGTTAAGAAAATATAAGAAAAATTTAGAGAAAATAAGATAAAATTAAGAGAATTTATTAATTGATAATATATATATATATATATATATATATATATATATAACCCGATATGCACTATGAAAGGCATTTTGGTCATTTCACCCACAGAGGTGAATTTTGACCTAATTGTCAAATTAAAATTTGAGAGAATGAAATAATTAACATAAATTAAATTTATGAATTTGAATTAGGAAAATGAGAAGAAAAGAAAAGAAAAGAAAAGAAAAAGCTGATGACATAAAATAAAAAAATAAAGTACAATAAAAATATGTATATAAATAGACACAAGATGACAAAACCTACCTACCAAGCCATCTTCTTCTTCTTCCTCTTCTCTCTCCATTGGCCGGCTCCATTGTTGCTCTCTCCACCATTTTTGTTCAAGCTTCAAGCTTGAATCTTCCCTCATTTACTTCTCAAAACCCTTAGCCCTCTTCATTAAAAATTAAACCCACTCCATAAGGATGCTTTAGGTATGCATAAGAAGCAAGAAAATTGAAGTTTTGGAAAGTTTGAAGTTGGGTCAAAGAGGTTAGTGCTATAACTACTATTCTTTCTTCTACAAGTATAAGAAGCATGTTAAACTAAGTATAAAATTCATGAAAGTCAAAAGAAAATCTTGAGAAAAGGGAGACTTGATTTTCGGTAGCCCTAAAAAGAAGATGAATTTTATGGTTTTAATGGTTTTAAATAGGTTAGGGAAGTGGATTAATAAAGTTTAATGTGTTAGAATTTGATTTGCATGGGTGTATGTTGATTTGGCAAATTTGAAATTAGGGTTTGTGTACATGGATTGGGAATTTTGTGAAGTTATTGGAATTTGACTTGGTTGAGATGAGATTGTTGCTTACAAAAGTGCTCTGTATGCAAATTGAAGTAAGAAAGTTAGAGGAGATTGAATATTTGAGAGTGCTTTTTTTGCAGGTTTGGTACTCAATGAGTCCAGTGTGTTTGATGAGCTATAACTGAAATTGTGTGACTCCAATTGGTATGAGGCCAATTGGATGTGAAACTAGACTCAAAATAGCCCATTTTTCATGAAGACACCATGCCCAAATTTCATCAAAATCCTGACCAATTTTCTACCCAATCCGGATGACCCTGCACAAAACCCAGAAAATAACCAAATGAATAGTACGTATTCATTTAGTCATAACTCCCTCTATACTGGTCCAAATGACCTGCATTTTATACCATTACATAGGGCTACAATTTTCATGAAGACCACAGAGCCCAGAAATTCCTTAAACCAAACCAAATTGCTTGCCCAAGTTGGGTCATAAAATTGTCCAGAATTAGGTTGCCCAGAAACTGCTGGATATAAACTTACCCGACCAATTTTGGAAAAATGGCCATAACTTGGTCTAAAAGAACTCAAATGTAATGAAACTAGTGAAAAATTTTCCACAAGACACAGATCTACAAAATTGGTATTTTGACCAAAACCTAGAAATCAAGAGAACTAGGTCAAATTGTTAGAACAAGTTAATACATCAAAACCTGGAATCTGACCAAACTTTATTTGATCCCAGAATAGTTTTTTAGTAATATCTCCCATTAGAAAAATCTAATTGGGATGAGTCATATCTTTCCAGAAACCTAAGAAACAACGCTCCAACTTTGTTTGAGGAACCTTCCTTAAATTATGAATTTAAGAACCTCAAAAAGTGACCTACAGTCATTGACCTAAACTGAACTCCTGTTAGCACAGGGTACATGAGTCCAGGTCAGTTAATTGGCCGTATATAATTTCACAGAACTTGAAAAATTGTGATTAAAAATTCTAAGTGACCACAAGATATAGGGCAACAATTTATATGAAGATCATTATGCCTAAAAGTGACTGCAACATATTCCATTAATTAGGTAAAATTTAAGTCCAAAAGCTACCTATTTAAGGAACCAAAATCTGGAAATGAATCAGTTATGGTTATCCGACTATAACTTGAGTTCTAAAAATCAAATTGATATGATTCAAAATGGAAAATAAAGATAAGACATAGAGAAACAACGTCCATGAACAGTGGCTACAAACTGATCATATGGATAGGTAAAAGTAAGACACAAAAACTGAAACTAAAGAAAAGTCCATGAGATAAATTATCTTATGGTAGGAATTTAACCCTAAAAAGCCATTAAACACTAAACCATATGAAAGGGGTATGTGGGACCTATTTTCCCACTATAAAGTGATATGAACATTTTAAATAAATAAGTAATAATGTGTAATTGCCCATAGTATACCTAGACTTATTTATTTAATTTGGATCAATTGGTATACCAATTAAGGACTAGAGATAGCAGTACTGCCCATAGGAATAATCATTTACAGATAAAATCTGTCTGACATGATTGTTCTACAGGCTTTATGCCTGCCCGTTGGCCATTGTGCCTAATATTATATTTGGCTTAAATGCCTGCCCGCAGGCTTCATGCCTGACATGACCGATGTATACTGGATAGACATATGGCTGTCTAACTAGTATACTCCCATGTATCCAATTTTTATAATTTGTTATAGGTTTCTTGGGCACTGATAATGATTAATTAAGACTTAATATACAATAAGTAAATAGAAAAGATCCCGATAATTTCAATTGGTTCCAAAGTGCAATGAAAATGCAAAAGACCTAGAAATTATGAATTGCCATATAGAATTATTATTTCAATTGTTTAGTTATTATTATTATAAATTATACACCACTAAGTGTTATGCTTAGCGCATTGTTTTCCATCGCGTTGGTATTGGAGATCAGTTCCCGCAGCTGCAGCAGCAGCAGCAGCAGTAGTAGTGCTCTTACAGAGCCCAATCAGATTTGCCCATGTTTACTAGTGACCTCTACAGTTGTAATTTTGTTGGTAGGGCCCATGTATCTCTAGATTTTGTTATTTTGTTCATTGTACATAAACACATGATGTATTTTATTTTGGATTGTAATTAAACTTTGAGATTGTAATGTAAACTTGTAAATTATTGTCTATGAATTTCAATTATGAATGCAATAGATGATACTTTTTGAGATCTCATAAATAATTGTAAATAATATGATACAATAGAGTATGATATGGAAATGTATGAAATGAATATGAACATGTTGACAGGTGATTAGTGGAACCTGCTAGATACTAACAAAACAGAGGAGGCTCTGTCCGGATTGCCACAGAAACAAGTTGTACAAAAAAAAAATTCTACACATGAATTACCTGTTTTTGAATGATATTAAAAATTTATAATGGATATGATAAGACAAGATAGAGTGCTCCGGCACCAGATGTGGCACTTCTTGCTTGGCTATACAGTAGACAGGTAAAGGGCGTCACATTAGTATGGTAGAAATTTTTTCAAAGTATGGTTTTTAGAGGTTTTTAAAAACTTCTAAAAATATCTATTTTCCAACTCAACTCAACTCAACTAAGTCTTTATCCCAAAAATTTGGGGTCGGCTATATGAATTCGCTTTCTCCACTCTGAACGATTTTGGGTTAAATCCTCAGAAATATGTAATGCTTTTAAGTCATGTTGTACTACTCTCCTCCAAGTTAATTTAGGTCTACCTCTTTTTTTCTTTCTATCCTCTAACCTAATGTGCTCTACTTGTCTAACTAGAGCCTCCGTATATCTACTCTTCATATGACCAAACCACCTCAATCTCCCTTCTCTCAACTTATATTTTCCAACCCATCAAATTGGTAGATTAATAAAGTTTTCTTTTTAAAACCTCCAAGTACTTTCAAAGAATCTTTTCTTCCTCCCAAGCATTAAAAAAATTATAAAGGTTTGAAAACTATAAAAAACTTTACTTTAAAAAAACGTTACTTTACTTTACCTCCTCCCAAACGGAGAATTTACTAATAATTGATACAAACAACAAGAAATATAATACTTCTACTTTTATTTTAGTACATGAACCTTTAAAGTTAGTGTCTATGCAAAGAAATTTTTCCATTTAATTAGGCGAAATTTTTTTTAACATGCGTGTTATGCATTATACTCGTTATACATATTTGTGATTAATTTTTTTATAAATATGTTTTTATTTATTTATCGTGTATGATGTAATATTATTATAATAATAATTAACAATCAATTAAATTTAGTCTTTCGTCTATATATATATATATATATAATAATAATAATAATAATTTAACCCATCTTCTTGAATTTAATTGAAAAATAATATTAATAAATTTAATAGTGCTTAAATTATATTTTTAATTTTTTTTTTTTGCAAAGCATTTTGAGACTATAACTATTATTGGATAAATTATTAAAGTTTAATTTAATTATAAAAATATACAAAGTAAGTTAAAAATAAAATAACAATGAAATATAAGGTTTATTGAATTAAATATTTATGTAAAAAATAATTTATAATAATTAAAACTTATAAGAGTTATTGAGTAAAAGATGTAAGAATATAGAATCAATAAATATGACTCAATAGAAACTATCACTACTTAATTCAAATCTTTTAAAAATTAATTTGGTGTATTTCATTTGAAACTTTTTTTTATCAATATTATTTATTTAAATTATTATATATTATATAAATAATAATTATAATATTAGTGAAAATAAGACTATTGCAAATGCAATTAAAGTAGTTGACAAACATCGAAATTATCCCTTAGTCTATTAAAAAAAATATTCATTATATATTTAGAAGATGATGACGAGTAAAAGCATTTGTGCACACAAGCAAGTACGAATGACGCAAATATGTCAAATTTATTCTCATTTTCTCTTACATTTTTCAATGCTATAATTGCTTGACTTATTGTGGTAACTCAGCTAAACTTTTATCCTAAAAATTTATTAGGGTCAGCTATATGGATTCTCTTTTTTCACTCTAAATGATTTTAAGTTAAGTCCTCGAAAAATATATAATGCTTCCAGGTCATATTGTACTACTCTCCTCCAAGTCAGTTTAGGTCCACCATTTTTTTTTCTTTCTATCCTCTAACCCAATGCGCTCTACTTGTCTAGCTGGAGCCTCCGTATGTCTGCGCTTCACATGATCAAATCACCTCAATCTCCCTTTTTTCAACTTATCCTCAATTGGCACCACGCTTACCTTTTTTCTAATACTCTCATTACGGACTTTATCTAGTCTAGTATGGCTACTCATTTACCTTAACATTCTCATCTCCATAACTCTCATCTTAGACACAAATGGCTCCTTCATTGCCCAACACTCACTGCCATATAACATAGCTGATCGTATGGTTGTACAGTAAAATTTTCCTTTCAACTTATTGGGAATCTTGTGATCATATAAAACTCTCATGGCATGTCTCAACTTCAACCATTCGGCTTTAATCCTATGACTAACATCCTCCTTATATCCCTCATCTACTTGAAGGATTGAGTCGAGATATTTAAAGTGATTACTTTGGGGCAATACTACTCCATCCAAATTAACTCCTTCCCTATCACCAGTTTGTCCTTCACTGAAATTGCAATGCATGTATTCTGTCTTCGTTGTACTAACTTAAAGCCCTTGGATTCTAGAGTACTTCTCCAAAGCTCTAGCTTTTTATTGACTCATTCTCACATCTCATCTATCAGAACTATATTATCCACAAATATCACGCACCAAAGGATACTCTTTTGCATATGTTTTGTCAATTCATCTAGAACTAACGTAAAAAGGTAAAGGCTCACAGCTGAACCTTGGTGTAATCCAACTGAGATAAGAAAATCTCTTGTGTCCCCTCCCACTGTGCGCATAATAGTAGTTACTCCTTCATACATATCATTCAACACTTGCATGTATCTAATAGATACCCTTTTTTGTTCTAACACACTCTATAAGACATCTCTTGGAACACTATTATAAGCCTTCTCCAAATCAATAAAAACCATATGTAGATCTTTCTTCACATCTCTATATTTCTCCATCAAGCTTTAATGAGAAAGATCACTTCCATAGTTGAACGACCGGGCATGAGCCAAATTGATTGAGAGAGATAGAAGTTTCATGACGTAGTCGATGTTCCACAACTCTCTCTCACAATTTCATAGTATGGCTCATGAGTTTAATTCTCCTATAGTTTGAGTAACTCTATATGTCTCCCTTATTTTTAAAAATAGGTAATAAAATACTCCTCCATCATTCATCAAGTATTTTCTTTGAGTATAGAATCTTATTAAACAATTTAGTTAACCATGTCACTCCTACATTTCCCAAACACTTCTACACTTTAATTGGTATTCCATCGGATCCACAGACTTTACCCACTTTTCATTATTTTAAGTGCTTCTTTTACTTCGAATATCTAATCCTTCTAGTATAATTCACATTCTTTTTGTAATGTCTCGAGAATTTCGAGCTCCAAATGGTACTATTTTCGATCTATGAATAGTATTATTCAAAGCCAACTCGAGAACTAAAAATGAGATGGAAATTAATTAAGATAAGTAAAATAAAACCCGAAGTGACTATCGGGTTATGGACTTAATTGGTATTATTGAAAAAGATGAACTATAACCCGATGAAGGGCATTTTGATCAATTCACTTAAAGAGTTAACTTTTGACCAAAATATCAATTAAATTAAGTGAGATTGATGTATTATAATGGGATTTAATTAATTAAAAGAAGTATGAAAATCTAATGGAGACAGAGAGGGAATTATTGAATTTTAATAATTATCATTAGAATTATAATTATAATTATTTGGATATTTTGTAAATAAGACAAAATTTATTAATTAAAGTAAATATCTCATTTAAACACATCATACCACCATCATCTTCATTATCTTCTCCTTCTTTCTTCTATATGCCACGCACTCTCTCTCTATCCTCCATGAAAGCTTCAACTTTCAAGCTTCAAAATCCATGAAATTTTCCATAAATTTTCTATGAAATCAAGAGAAAGCCTTGAACTAAGCCTTGATTTGAAGAAAGCAAGCAAAGATTCTAAGGAATTTGGAAGATTATAGAAGAAGGAGAGTTGGCCAATTGAGGTAAGTGATGATTTGAGTTTAATTAGTTGTGAATCTATGGATTTCAAGTTTAATTGTGGAGATTACTATGGAAATTGATTGAAATTATGTATGTTATTGAAGAAGGGAATTTTAGTTGGGAGACCAAGAAAGGAAAACAAAGTTTTTGGTGAATTGGAGGTTAATTGAGGGTGATTAGAACTTGTAATCAAGGTTAGTGCTAAGAATTTTCATTGATTTTGAAAGTTATTACCAATTTAGCTAGGGTTTTATAAAATTAGAGTTTTCATGGTATAAAGCCTATTTAATGCTTTTATGATTATATGATGTGTATTTATTGAGAAACAATAATGACTTGGTGAGGAAATTAAATGAATTGATGTTGTGCATTTAAGAGTGAATCTAGATAGCTTGAGTCTAGTGAGGTTAAATGCTCATAACTTAAGCTACACAATTCCAATTGAGTTGAAACTAAAGGGAAATTAAAGCTAAGACAATATACTAAAACCTTCATGAAGGATCCTTGACCTGAAACTAACTGGAAAATACCTAAATTATGGCTGAAATTCGAAAATGCAAAACTGGAAACCTTGAAACTGACTAAATGAACAGTGCGTACTAAATTGAGCATAACTCACTCTAAAAAACTCCAAACTGAGTGATTCCTGAACCTGTGTAATCCTGAGACATAGGGAAATAATTCATATGCAGACTATAATGCCAAATTGTGGTTGTAACCTATCTAAATTTGCTTGACAAAGTGAGTCTAGAAATCTGAGTGGATTTTGGAACTGACCTGAAACCTAAGAATTTGTTACCTGAATAGTTTGGCAAAATGACCATAACTCAAGCTACACAAATGCAAATTGAATGATTCTAAAGTCAAAATAAATACAAGACATATAGCTACAATTTTTTTATTTTGACCCGAACTTAATTCTTAGGGCAAAGTGGTTGAAATTTTAGAGAAAATCGGAATTGCAAAACTGGAATTCTTGCAATTCAGCAATTCAGCCCTGTGACCTCTGCGTAATAAATAAGGCATATCTTCCTTTGTACATCTCCAATTGAGGTGCTATAAAATGATTTGGAAACTTAAGACATAGGCCTAAAATTTTTCTTTAGAGACCTTGTACAAATTCTAGGAGTAAATTATTTGAATATTGAGTGCAATTCTAAAATGGAAATCTAGAAACCTGGAAATCTCAAGATAAGGCACCTAGGAACAATACCTGGTATTTTGGCTATAACTAATGATCTAAAAGTCCAAATTGAGTGATTCAAAATAATAATTAAAGCTAAGACACATAGGAACAATTTTCATGGAGACCAATTTGACAAATTATGACTAGAACTTAACTCAAATTGAGTTCTAAAGACATATCCAAATTTTGCCCTGTAATCTGGAATAGTTAGAATTTGTAGTTATCTTAGGAATTTTACTAGGAATTCAATTGGTTAGCTATTTGTGGAAGTTAAAATAAGTATTGAAACTTTTTAAATTGTGTGTTTCTGTGGAGAAGAGAACTTGGAAGTAAAGGGAGAAATAGGTCAAAGAAAGGAGACTAAGATAAGGTTTGTGCATAACTCTAATCTTCTTGTGTTTTAAAGTTGCAAATGAAAAGAATAGATTTTCTACAAGCTAAATGTGAATTTATTGATTGAGAACATTTTTAATGTTAAAAAGAATTTATTATTGTGATGAAAAGGCGAATGTTTGGCCATTTATTTTATTGTAGCATGGGGGTGGCCGGATGTATGGATTTAGAAGTGTTTGTGAAATTGATGTGTTGCCAACCATGTATGATGATTTATGATGATTTGAAATGTTCATTTGTGTGAATGAAAATTAATTTAAAATTGTTTTAAAACTACAGTTGGCATGACAGACTTTGATTTCCTCCCTCACTTTATGAGGTTAAGATTGGATATGTTCCTCCTCCACTTGTGGGGTTGAGATTGGATATATTATCCTCCCTCTCTAGCTTACCAGTTGAGGTTGAGATCGAATAGGTATACTGTCACACCTTACCTCTCTGTAAGACATAACATGATCCCGTAGAATACCTAATGAACTACCAAACTTCACCTACCGATAACTCATTAAGTACCCTACAAGGGATTTTAAAACAATTTTCTTACTTTTATAAGTGGTGAGCATTTTCTAATAGGTATTAAAACATTTAATTAAAGTTGAAAACTAGTTAAAATTTTTTGCCCATTTTATTTTTCCACAAATTTTATAAAAATTTCAGCAGAGTGCCGTCTGTATTTTGAGAAAACAATTCTTCAAATTCCTGTAAAAAGCACTTCCAATAATTTGTCTCAACAACTTCTTCAAATTCACAATCGTCCCAATCAATTTCAACATCATTTATCAATCTCCAAAAATTCAAATCCACAATTTCCAATATTCAACAATCATCAAAATACCATTAATTAATTTCATTTAATTTAAAGCAAAATACTTCCATTCATATTTCATTAAAGATAAAATAATTTATATACATCATTACAAAAATTTACATTAAGAAAAATTCAAACTAAAATTTATTACAAACTTTATACAAACTGTTTAAGACCAGTTTTATATGTCCATACCTTTACATACATTACATACATCAAAATGAATTTTTACAGTCAAGGTATAAAATATACCCAATAACTTCAAGCAGGTAGCTCCTCAATCCTCAGCAGCTCAATTTGCTACTCCTCTAGTCTCTAAATCTGCGACAGCAATAACAGCTATCGCTGAGTACTAGGACTCAGTGGTGCACAACATACTAAAATAAACTTTATGCGGAATTTAAATCACATTAATTCAAAATTTAAATTGAACATGAGATATCAATACAAAACATGATTTACAAAATTTTAGTTCAAACCATTTTATTTCAAACGTCTCAAAACACATTTCATAAAAACACACAGTTATATCATGCCATTCGAAACAAATATAATCTCAATAGCCAGAGGCTAAGGAGAAGTCACATCACAAGGCTAGCTAGCTCAAATATATGGATATCCATTCAATTTCTTCTTCTACTGGCACACATCTCAACACTTCAGCCAGAGAAGGAATCAAAATTAGAAACTGATTACCCCCACTAGTCATGCTAGTGAGGTGTTCAAATATACGGTCATGACACTGTGGTTTCAAAACTTATCTTAACAATTTACTAAACATTTATGCCATCTCAAATATACACAAATAACTTTCAACAATTTAAATCAAAAGCATAATAAATATTTCATCACAATAATGTCACATTTCAATATTTCAAATTATTCAAAACAATATGCAGAAGAAAATTTACATAAATTCTACATTGTGCACAAACCTTATATGAGTCGCCTTTTGACCTTGACTCGACACCTCAGGTTCTTTCCCAGTATTCTTTACCACTGAAACACACAGTTTCATAGTGTTTCAGTACCATAACTTAGCATAAATCCAAAAATAAATTTAGATTCACTTTTACCTAGCTCTAATGTGCTAAACTTGACGTTCTTTAAAATTTGTGTTTTGGGGTTACTATTCACGATACTATTCAAGTCAATTTGTTGACTTTCTAAGGCTTAATAGGTATGGGAATCCCAACTTCACCCACATACCACATTTTGGTTACTAAATTTCTTGGTTTTGATTGTTTACTCAAATTCTAAGTCTTTTAGGCAAATTTGCAAATTTTCAATTTTAGTGTCTTAAGTTGCACTGTTCCATTGGTCATTTTTCTGTTAGAATTTGGTAAAACTTTCTTCATAGAAAATGTTTTCTATTGTCTTAAATTTATTCTCCTTTTTGAATCACTCCATTTGGAGTTTTGTAGCTCAAGTTATAGCCATTTGAATCATGGTTGCCGGATTGGACTTGACCCAGATTTCTGGGCACCAAACTGGTTCTGGCAGTTTTAGGTCACCAACTTTGGGTGGGCAAATGACTTGGTTAATAGCATAATTTGGGTTTGTGTTTTTCATGAAAGTTTTAGGTCTATATCTCAGCTGTCCACTGGTAAATTTCAGGTCATTTAGACCTGCCTAGCCCAAATTATGGCCAACTGAACAAACACTGTTCATTTAGTCATTTTTGTACAGGTCAGACTGCATAAATCCGGATTTGGTCAATTTGTTCACTAGGTTTTGGTCACTTTTTGGGCATGATTCCTAAATGAAAAATGTTCCATTTTGTGTCTATTTTCATTCCCAATTGGTCTCATACCAATTGGACTTGTAAATTTTCAGTTTTCGTCCCTCAAAGGGACCTTGGTCCTGCTGCCTACAGCATGGCCATTTTCAATCCGAATTTAAACTCACTTCCAACACATCTCAATTGGTCACAAATGACTATTTTTTATCTCAAACAAGGTCAAACACACCATTTGACAAATTCTCACATTTTTGCCTCCCAAACCCTAGGTGCCCAAAACCCTAATTCATGCAATTGATTAATTCATACCCAATTTACTACACTAATCACATATTCAACCTTAACCAATGTCAAATTCATGTCTAAATTAAATTGAACATATCAAAACTTCAAGGTACCATGGCTGGCCGAAATTTACATTTGGTCCCTCACAATTATTTTTATTTCATTTCAACCATATTTCTAAGTTCTTCATGCTATAATCACCATTAATTCAATTAGAAAGTTAAGTTTAGTTTACTAACCTTAATGCAGAAAATTTTTCCTCTTCAAACCTCTTCTTTTCTTCTTTCTTCCTTCTTGGACCTTGTTTTCTAGTTGCCCAAACACATTTTAACCTTGGCAAGATTATTTTCTATGGTGGGATCTTGAAGTTTTCAAGCTCAAGAATGAGCTTCAATGGTGGTTTTGTAGAGAGGGAGAGAGTGAGAGATGGGCTCACGGAAATTTGTGGAAGATAACACTCTTTGTCTCTTTTTTTTTATTTTTCTTTTATGAATTAATCCTTATGGGAGACCATTATTTAATTTAATTAAATTTGTTAATTATAATAGTTATTGCATCATGTATGAGGTCATGCATGATGTCATTCACCTTTCACCTTTTTCTTTTTTTTTTCCATTAGTTTTTTAATTTAATTCTCGATTCTAAAATTTTCTTTTCTCTGATTTTATTTGTGATTAGGTTAGAGTCACTCTCTGGTTAATTGACCATCGCCTCTCATGATTCGGCAGGTTTGCAAATAATTCAATATTTCTTCTGGCTCCCTGACCTAATTATTTAACTAGCTTAACAATTCTTTTTTGTGATTTTCTCTTTTCCACTGTGTTCGCAATAGTCCTAAGGACCGCAGCGTCACATTTTACGGTTTGAAATTTGAGTTTAAATCGACTTCGCAATCCTTCCCAATAAGGTCACCCATCGCTGTGATTCTCGGCTTATTTAACTTCTTATGTTCTGTTTTTCTTATTTATGCTTAACTAATTTGCAATTACTAATTATTTGTGTTTAGGGCTTATCTAGTTGTCTTAAGTGTGGTTCTAATCCCCTTAATTATCCGGACCGATACTGGTCACCGGAATAGTGAAATATACTAGGCTATGCAAATAGGGGTGTTACATGCACTCATATTTGCTAGCTAGCTTTGCCTCCCTCATTAGTTTTGGCTAGTTGGGGTTAAGATAGCTTTGTTGTAGTGTAAAATACAGCATTGATCGGAAATTTTGTGTCATTGCATAAACTGTGAGATGTTGGCAACACTAATTATTTTTAAATGTTATAATAAATGTGTTGTTGAAAATAAATGATTTGTTGATGATTGAGAATATTATTATTTTCATGTTTCATGGAAATTTGAACATATAAAATACTTTGTTATGGTTTGACATTTTATTTTTTATGTTGGATTTATAAATTGATGGTTGTGCACCACTCAGTCCTTGTACTCAACAATGGCTATTTTTATGCTGTCGCAGGTAAAGGGAAGGAAAAGACCATTGAGTGAGCATGATAGATGCCACATTCCTTTTTGCAAGCAGGGTATAATTCTAGGTTTGCCCTTTTGAATTTTATTTATGATGTAAATAAAAACTATATTTATGTAAGAAATATTTGAGCAATTATATAAAAGTGATATAATATTATTTTATTGTAATCAAATGAATGTAACTTTGTAAGAATCTATTTCTTTTGATTGTGAATGAGGAAAGCATTTGTTAAAATGTTGATTTGATGAATTTTGTGATATACATATATTGTTACAGGTTTTAGAATTTTTAGGTCGACAAATTTTTAGCCATCACCACGCCGGATTTTTATTTAAATTCTTTAAGCTTAAAAGTATTTATTTAGAACAATTAAATTCATGGTGACTATAATTTATTGTAAATGGTATTCTTCTTAATTCTTAAAATAATTATTAAAATTTTTATTGACAAGTTTGGTTTAAAAATGAATTTGAAATCGTTTAAATTCCCTTATAATATGTTTAATGGATTATCGGTAGAGGGTGTTTCAGTAATTCATTAAGCATATTACAGGAGCATGTCATATCTTATGAAGAGGTAAGATGTGACACTTTTCTATTACTCTGTAGTCTATATTTACGTTATTACCACTTTAATTATTATTAAAGAGATCATCAAAATAATTTCTCCATCTTTCTTTAATGTCCTTATCTTTCACCAACATTTTTCCTTCTTTATCCTTAATGCACCTAACTTGATTGAGATCTTGACATTTCTTTTCTCTCCTCCTTGCTTATCTATAAATATCTTTCTCCCCTTCTTTAGTTCTAAGTTTCTCATATAACTTTTCAAAGGCATGTGTTGTTACTTTACTAATCACCTTTTTTTGCCTCTTTCTTTGCTATCTTATATTGTTCATAAGCCTCATTATTATCACACTTAGGTAATTTCTTATACCATTCCCTCTTTCTCTTCATTGCCTTTTGTACTTTCTCGTTCCATCACCATGTCTCTTTTGAGGGTGGTCCATATCCTCTAGACTCTCTAAGTACTTTTCTTGCTACTTCTCTAATCTTTGATGCCATTTGTATCCACATACCATTAGCCTCCACATCCAGCTTCCATGCTTCAGACTCGAGAAGCTCATTTTGAACTTCACTTGCTTTACTCCTTTGAACTCCCACCACTTTGTTTGAGCTATAATATTTCTTCTAGCCTTTCTTAAATTGTTTCTAAACTTGACATCCAAGACCACTTACCAATGTTGACTTGTTAAATCCTCTCCCAGAATAACCTTATAATACTTGGATAGAGCTCTATTTGTCTTCCTGGTTAAGAGAAAGTCAATTTGGCTTCTATGTTGTCCACTTTAGAAAGTCACTAAATGCAACTCCCTTTTTATAAAGTAGGTATTTGCTAGTATTAGGTCGTACGCTATGACAAAATCCAGGATGCTTTTCCCCTCCTCATTTCAGCTACCAAAACCAAAACCTCCCTGAACTTTCTCATAACCTTGCCTATCACTTCCTACATGTCCATTCAAATCTCCACTGATGAGAACATTCTCTTCATTCGGTATGCTATGCATTAGATCATCCATATCTTCCCAAAACTTTTGTTTACTCTCACTATCTAGTCCTATTTGTAGGGCATAAGCACTAACTACATTTATTGTTTCCCCTTTTAGTACTAGCTTTGCTATTATAATTCTATTTTCTACTCTTTTCACTGCTATTATAACATCTTTCAATGTCCTGTCTATGATCATGCCCACTCCGTTCTTGTTCCTCTCATTTTCGATAAACCACAGTTTGTATCTTGAATTACCCACTTCCTTGCTTTTCTCTCCTACCCATTTAGTCTCCTGAATGCAAGCAATATTCACCCTTCTCCTTTCCAAGGTATCCACAAGCTCCATTAATTTTCCTGTAAGTGATCCAACATTCCAAGTACCTACCCTGATTGTGGTAACTGTAAAATCTAAAATCCATTTTAGATAAAATCAAGGAGTTAAAATCCATGAATATTATAATCAATTAAAAATATATAAAAACAGTGAATTGTATATAACTATTAAAAAAAATTCAGTATTGAGTTACACCCAATTAATCAGAAGATATTATAAACTTAAGCAAAGACTCTTATCAATTTAAAATTTTGTTTTTTAATAAATTCAACTTTTGTGATTTTGGCTTTCGAACTTTTTTTTTATTTCACAATATGTAGTGATTTTGTTGTTAACGAAGTTATTCGTAGGCTATCCACAATATATTTAAAATTTATCCAAATAACTTCAAGTTTCATTTTATTATAACACAAACTCCCATTGTAACATTCTCATTTTAGCTAGTCCGTACAGTCTACTATTCCGGTGACCAGTGTCGGTTCGGACAGCTAGAACGTTCGGAAAAATATTTAAACTAAAGTGAGGAACCAAAAAAAAAAATTAACTCAAATATTAATAAGAAAAAAATTTAGGAAAAATTATAAAATAATTCTTGGGACTCCAGAGAAGGGTCATTGAGGTTCTTATGGCATTAAAATGCCAAAAAAATACTTAGAAAACTTCTTCAATCAATACAGACAATTTTGGCCCGTTAAGCTAAACGGAGGGCATTTTGGTCATTTCATCTTTAGAGATGATTTTTGGGCCAACTTGTCCAGTTAAATAAATAATTTATATAACATAAAATATGAATAAATATTGTTAAAAATTTAATTGCAATTAAATAGACAAGAAATGGAGAGAAAATGAAAGAAAATGGATTTATGACATCATCATGATGTCATTAAAACTCTCCCAACCAACCCAATGTTGACACATGGCATAAACATATATAAAAGAGACTAAATGGGCTGAAAATGAAAAAAAAAATCAGAACCACTTCTTTCTCTTTCCTTCTTGCCGTCACCCATGCTCCATGGCCACCATGAACAAGCTTTTTGAAGCTTGATTTTCCCTAGCTTTCTTCCACTAAAAACCCTAATTGTCAACATAAAAACTTGCTCTTTCATCTTGGTGAAGCTTTTGGGAGCAAAAAGAATCAAAAAGAAAGAGTTCTTATAAGCTTTGGATTAGCTCCCTAAGAGGTTAGTGACTTAAACTTAAATTTCATTTTAAATTCATATTTAATAATTATGAATGAGTGCAAATGATAAGGAAATTGATGGAATACCATGTGTATGTAAACCTCAAGTTTTGGTAGCCTTGGTTAGGCAAGATGGTGATGATTTTAATGAAGTTAAAAGGGTAGCATGGCTGCCCACAATATGTCTCTTTTATGTGAATTGATGAAATGCAATCTTAATGCATGGTTTGAAATGTTGAGTTAGGGTTTGGAGTGGACAAATGGGACTTTGACCATGTGATGATGGAAGTAGGTTTTAATGGTAAATTAGTGACCATTTGGTTTTGTTTGAATAAAAAATGAAGTGTGTTGAGTGATGGGATTTGGGTTTGGTGTGGCTGCCCTTAGTGACCTGCAGAATTGGACATTCGTCCAGCAGATTTGGGCAGCCATAACTTGAATTGTAGAGGTTCAATTGGTGAAAGGCCAATTGGACATGAAATGGCACAACTTTGGTGAAGAAACCATGCCTATAAAACCAAACCAAGTGGACCAAAAGCTTGCCCTAATCCGGGTGATACTGCGATGCACAGGCAAAATGACCAAATGAACAGTGTTTGGTTATTTGGCCATAACTCAGTGTAGAAAGGTCCAATTGACCTAAAATTTTACCAATAACAAGCTGAGATATAGACCAACAACTTTCATGAAGAAACCTAACCCAAATTAGGACCAGAACCTATTCAACAAGTGAGTTGCAGTCACTATTCATTACACTGTAGATATGGTCAGTCCAGAAATTCTGGACAAAATTTTAATCCGGCCAGTTGTGGTTTTTGGACCATAACTTGAGTTACAAAACTCCAAATAGAGTGAATCAGAAAAGGAAATGCAACTAGACAAAATAAGGAACAACTTTCATGTTGATCAGTTTGCCAAATTTCCACTGTAAAAATGACTAATGGAACAGTAAAGACAGCATGAAAACTAAAAATTTTGTCCAATTAGCATTAAGCTTAGAAATGGTATTGGCAACCAATACCAACAAGTTTAAAATGCAAAATGTGGTATGTTGATGATATTAAAACCAATGTACCTATTGCCTATGCAAAAGTCAACATTTTTGTTGACCAATGAATGGAATAGTAACACTAAAACTTAAATTTCAAAAATTGTGAAACTTAAAAGTGTAAAACGCCCTAATATACCTAACAAGATTGGTTTGGATAGCTTAGCATGCCAATAAGGTTCTGTTAGCAGTACTGCATATGGCTTCATGCCATTCTGTGTTTCATGGCTTCCCATGCCATTCTGTGACATAATTGCCTTTGGCTATGTTATTTGAATTATTACACTTGGGTTTTAACCCCGATAATTATTACAGCTTATTAGGTATTCTGTTGCACACCGGGAGACATAATATGACCGATGGTGTGATGGTCTGAGGTACTTCGTACCTAGTGCCAGTTTACCCATTTATCGAGTCCATTCGATTAGTATGGGTTACTCGGGCAATGATGATAAATCTTACTAAATTTTAATTGAATAATACTGCAAATAATATCAGAAATTAAGTCTACCAAAAATGTAAACACACATTCTGCATATCCATTTTATTTTATTTTATTCTATTTTATTTTATTTTATATTATCACCACTAAGCAGAATTGCTTAGCACGTCGCTTTTGCCACGCGCAGGTACTGGAGACCTAGCTAGGGAGCCCAGTAGACATCAGACGGGGTGAGCCTTCAGAGCTGCATCCGGGGTCCAAAGTCACCTCACATCTGCACTGCATATGGTAGGACATTAGGACTATGGGTGGCCCTTTTGTATTTTGCATTTTGTATTAGTTTGGATTATAACTATAAACTCCTGTAATTATGTATTAATGTAAATATATGAAATTTCATATTATTGAAATTTTCTTCATAATGTATGTTGATAACTGAAATGTTGAGAATTATTTGTGAATATGCTTCAAGTGATGAAGTGAACAGAAAAGTTTTTGAAAATAGTATTGTGATTCGAGATTGAGATTTTGAGATTGACTTGAAATGTGTATAATGGAATTTG
>NW_026614753.1:0-118854 GCF_030052815.1 Hevea brasiliensis
GGGAGGTTTCTCCATCCAGGGTTGTAAGTATTTGAATACAGATTGTTTGGCTGTCTCTGCTTGAAGTTTCCTCCATTATTCACATAGTTCATCTATTCTGCAGGTTCATTGAAATTGCTGTATTCTGAATTCATGTACCCTATTTCATAGCTGCTTTCATGCTGACTATTTGTACCAACTGCGTTGGCTTGCGTTTTTTCGTGTTTCTTTTATGAGCTGATCAAACTGGGCATTTATCATGCGCAGGGCTTCTACTTCCAAGACTCCTGCAGTTCTTTTTGCATTTTCTCTTTCGTTTGACCACTCATAGTTATGGTATGCAACCCTTTCTAGGAGTTCAAGTGCTTGTGGCACTATTTTCTCCATTAGATCACCCTCTGCAGCTGAATCAACTGTGCTCCTTGTAGAGGGTAGTAATCCATTATAGAAATTTTGCACCAATAGCCAATCTTCTATGCCATGGTGTGGACATTCCCTTTATAGGTCTTTATATCTTTCCCATGCGTCATAGAGTGATTCTCCCTCTTTTTGTCTGAAGGTGTTGAGCTCAAGTCTCAGCTTTGTAGTATTTACAGGTGGGAAATACCTTGCTAGAAAAGCTTGAGAGAGGTTTTCCCAGGTAGTGAATGTTCCGGCCGGTTGAGAAAGTAACCACTTCCTTGCCCTGTCTCAAAGGGAGAATGGGAATGCTCTGAGTCTTATTACTTGATCAGACACTCCATTCATCTTGAATGTGTCACATAAGGCAAGAAAACACTGGAGGTGGTAGTGTGGGTCCTCTGTTGGTGAGCCTGCAAACTGGGTTTATTGAATAATTTGGAGCCATGCTGATTTTAATTCAAAGTTGTTGCCTTCCACTGTGGGTCTAGTGACACTGGGCTGAAATCCTTAGACAGATGGAGCTCCGTAATCTCTCAAGAGTCTTGCTCTATCATTATTATCAGCCATGGTTGGGATTTTGGGATCTCCTTGACCGTGCTCTTGATGTTTCCTTTCCTTTCTAATGGCTTTTAGAGTTCTGTCTATTTCTGGATCATAGTCCAAATTTTCTTCTGGCTTTGTTCTAGTCATATACCAGATCGGGTGCCTGAGAGAAAAGAAAAGAAATACAACCAGTAAAATAAAATTAAATAATAAATATAATTGCCTAAATCAGCTAAATCGCCCATCGTTTGATATTACTAAAAATAAAATTCCCCGGCAACAGCGCCAAAAACTGATTTCACTATTTTCTAATTACCGCAAGTGAACGTATCGCTAACAAGTAATAAAGTGATAAGTAGAGTATCATTCCCATGAGGAATTTTGTTTAGCAAGTACCAATCTACATAGAAATCTTGACTTTCTAGGCTATCGAATACTTAGGGAATGAAGTTTGTGAACTTTAAACACTAAAAAAATGTACTTAAAATGAAATGATTTAATTCAAGCAATTCTGGAATTAAAATTTTACACTTGAATCATACTAGGGATGTTATCTCGTTTATTCACTGAATTGAGGATCTTTTTCCTTGATGGAAATCAGTCCTAAGCTATCCTAGATCCTCTCTCAAGGCATCTAGGGTGTATTCTAATTAACTCGAACTCTACTTTCGTAGTGATCAAATCAATTAAAATCCTTTCAGACCTTTGACCAATTTTTAGGTTCCACAAAGGTATCAGCCTATGTCTTAATTTTCTTATTCCTAGGTTTAAGATCTTAATTTTCTAATGTTAATCTTCACCTTTTAGTCCTTCAATTAACATCTATAATCATAACTAAGTGGGTACCAACATATAGCATGCATTAAGATTACAAGAAATTAAATCAAGAAACGAATCTCAAATCCAATAAATAAAACTCAGTGTTCATCCATAATAATAATTATAAGAGCTACTCTCCCAAATCCAGAATAAGAAAACTACTCACTCATGGTGAGTTCAGCAAATGTAATGATGAAAAGTAAAAACAATAAAAAAAAAGAAAAAGTTATGCAAAAGAAATAAAGTAATAAAATTCTGTCTAAGGAGATGAAACGAAGGAACTAAAGAGAGATTCAGCTGAAAGACTTTTTTGGGTACTGATGTAGAGCACGACAACAGCAACCTTCAGCAGCATTCCCGACGACAGTTGCCCCCTTTCCTGGTCTTTTCTTTTCTATTTATATTGGTTGCCCTAGGGTTAGGTCATTTTGAGTCCGAAAGGCTTTAGGAGTCTCGTTCGAACTAGAAAACAGGAGGGGAATTCGAGTCAGAAAATAGGCTGTAGCATAGTGCACGGCCCGTGTGTCACTACACAGGTCTCACAAAGTAGGGCCGTGTAACTTGCTGGAGGAGAATCGCGTGGTCTTATTTTTGCACAGAAAGTTACACGGGTCTGTGCCAACTACACAGGCCTGATTACACGGGCCGTCTACTTTTGTTCCCATAAGGTTCTTGAAGCTTCGCCCGGTAGAGACTTATATGGGTCCCTACAGATTACACGAGTCTACTTACATGACTCGTGTACTTGTGTTTCTCATTGATTCTCTTAGCTTTCTTTTGGCAGGAATTACACGGGTCTGGTGCATGGTTTACATGACCCGTGCACTTTGTACCAGCAGCAATTCTTTGTCTTTTTACCTCTCCAGGCTTTCCAAAGCACATCCATCCTTTGGGGCTTCACCAAAACACCTGAAATAATGCAGAAAACATGGAATTAAGGGCTTGGCAATATAATTTATAAAAACTAATGAAATCAACTATTATGCATGTAAATAATTGTCTAAATGCTATGATTTAGAATACAAATGTTCTTAAAAACATCTATACAATTCAAATGTATCACACATACCTCAACACTTCAGTCAGACAGGGAATTCAAAGCCAATTCGTCCTACTAGACAAGCTAGCGAGGAATTCAATCAAATATACATGATAGCCGTGGTTTCAAACCATTTGTAATATTTTTCAACTAATAAGTATTCATAAAAAATGAATCAAACAAATTTTTCACGATTTAAGCAATAACATACAAATTGTCATAATTTATTTCAATTGAAAATTTAAAAGAAATAAATGTTATGCCCAAACCTCTGATGAGTAGCCTCTTGGCCTTGAATAAGTGTTTCTTTCCCCTTCCCTGAGTCTTTGCTAACTGAAACACACAATTTAAAGTGTTTCAGTACTCAGTTAAATTGTCTCTAACAATAGGGTTCAATAATTAATTTTATTTAATACTATTGCTTTCATTAGTCAACCTATAATGTTGATCTTTGATGCACTCTAGGGGAATAAATTTTAATATTACCAATATGTCACATTTTAAAGTCTTTTAGTGTTGGTATATGTTACCAATTTCATTTTCAAGTGTATTGCATTTTATTGCAATTTATCGAATTTTGGTATGCTATTTTGACCTAGCCGGATGACCTAGTTCCCTCGGTTTTTAGCTTTTGGTCAGAATTACAAACTTGTAGGTCTATGTCTTATTGAACTTCTGCCACAAATTTTAGGTCATTTGGAGTTTACTAGACCAAGTTATGGTCATTTTACCAATGCTGGATAGGTTGCACTAAAATGGCAAACTTAGGTCATTTTTAGGTCATTTCCGATTCTGGCAGTTTTTATACCCGAATTTGTGCAAACATTTTGACATACTTACGGTCATTTATGGGTTTTGTGATCTCTACAAAAGATGTAGCCCTATGTCTAAGCTTTCCAACCATATAAATTTCAGGTCATTTGGACCTATTTTGAGTGAGTTATGGCCAAAATACAGACTGCTGTTCAAATAGTCAATTTTCAGGTTTGCAATGTCACCAATCTGGATTTGGTCAATTTTCATGTCACTTTCTGGACAAAATTTGGGTAGGCTTCCAATGAAAGTTGGCATATTTTGTGCATAGTTTTACCTCCAATTAGCCTCATACCAATTGGAGTCACACAATTCCATTTATAGCCTAAAACACATACTACCCTTAACACATTTTTGAAAGCATTAACCAATCACGCATTCAACTAACCATACTTTACTTCCCTAACCTAATTCTGCATTTGTATCATACCACAACCATTTATCACTTTACATTATAGTCACTTTAGGCAGAATATAACCAATTTACATTGCACCAATTACACTTCCAATTCATAATATTTAATTTTAAACAATATATTCACATAATACTCCTAACCATTACATATAACTTCCATTATCAAATTACATATATATTCACTACTAAATCATATACATATGCTGCTACTTTTAGTACCATAATTTAACAAACTTTTCATGAAATTAAACACTTCCAATCTTCACCATAAGGCTGCCCAAGTTACACATATACATCAAGCTTCCATTTTAACTTTTCAAACTTACAATTCAAACTATATACATGTAAAATCACTCCTATACATTTAAGCATTTAAATCAACACCTCAAATTACCATTTACATATAAAAACAAGCTAAACATGTTGAACTTCCATGGCTTCTGAAATGGAACACCACCCTAAATCATCAAAACCTCAACATTTCTTCATAAATCAACTCACCACAACACCCACACAAACTTTAACAAAGAAAAGATGAAGAAATGGATACTTACCCCTTGTGAGCTTGATCAAACTTCACCTATTCCTCTTGAAATTACTATCAAATTCTTGTTTGCAAGGTGGGGATAAACTTTAATGAAGACAAGTTGTGGAAAGCATGGCTTGATCATGGAGATTTGAGCTTGGAAAGTGGGCGGCCATGGATGAAAGCTTGGGACAATAATTTGGCTGGTTTGAAGTGAGAGGTTGAAGATGAAGTTTCTGTCCACTATTGTTGTATTTTAATGTCCATTAACTTCACTTAGTGGAGCACTAAGTTTGGTTAAAGTAATAAATTAATCCAAGTTTCCGAATTTGCAATTTTGTCACCACTTTTTCACTAATTATGTTATGTACCACAATTTTAATTTTCATGCCACTTTCAAAGTTTAATATCATTTATTTTTAATGAAAATTTAGGTCAAAAGGCAACTCGGGTTGTCAAATGACCAAAATGCCCCTATTCGGTTTATATTCTCAATTTTTCAGTAACACCGATTTTTGTCGGTTTCTCGATTTTTTTCGTTTTTCTTTGGACTAATTAATTAATTTTTCTTTAACATTTTCAATGTCATTTATACTTCAATAGATGTTTATTTAAGTCTTAAAAATATTTCCCAGGGTTCCTCGCGGTCCAAGGCTAGTCAACGACCCACGCCGCAACTTTCCAGTGCGGTCACCCATCGTTACGGTTTTTGGCTCATTTAATTTAGTTACATTTCATTGCTCTTATTTTTCCTTTGTTTTTCTTATATTTTCCTCTATTGTATTTCATTATTTCATGTCTCTTCACTAACCTTTAAGTATAGTTCTAGGCATTCTAGCTGTCCGGATAGACACTGATCACCAGAACTGTAGAACGCACTACCAAATATAGGTGTGTTACAAAATCTTGGTGAATTGATGTTGTATAGGTGATTGGTATGTTTAAATTGCATGAATTGAGGAATTTAAAAAATTAGGGTTCTTGACTTAGGGTTTGGAAAAGAAAAATTATAGAAAATGGTCAATGGATGCAAATGATCTTATTGAGGGTTAGAAACGGTCAAATGGGATCATTTGTGGTGTGTGTGAATTGATAGAACCAAATTGCAACTCGGATTGGTTAGGGTCAATATGCAGACAGCTTGACCTAGGTTCCTTTTAGGGACCAAAACTGAAAATTTACTAACCCAATCAGTGTGAGGCCAATTGGGAATGAAGCTAAATGAAAAATGGACCATTTTTCATTCAGGAATCATGCCCAGAAAATGATCATAACTTAGTGAACAATTTGGCCAAATCCGGATTAGGGCACACTGACCTGTACAAAAATGACCACATGAATAGTAGTTACATAAATGACCATAACTTGGTCTAGGAAGGTCAAAATGACCTGAATCTTTTACCGATGGAAAGCTGAGACATAGCCCTACAACTTTCATGAGGAAAACAAACCTAAATTTTGACCATAACCTAGTCAAAAAGTCACTTGCAATTATTATAAAAAAATTGCCAAAATCCAGAAAATGTCAAGAATTCTAGGTAATAACAAATCTGGCTAGCCTTAGATAAATAGGCATAACTTGGGCTACAAAACTCCAAATGGAGTGATTCAAAGATGAAATTAAATCTAAGATAATAAGGAACAACTTTGATGAAGGATAGTTAGCCAAATTCTCACAGTAACCAGACTAATGGAACAGTAGAAAACAGGGGACCAAAACTGAAAAATTGTAATTTCTCTTAGGAGACTTAGAAATTGAATTGGCAATCAATGCCAACAAAATTGACACCCAAAATGTGGTATATGGGTGCAATTAGAACTAATAAACATATTGAGTATAGAAAAGTCAATATTTTGACATGAATAGTGCCATGAATAGTGCCACCATACACAAAAATGTGAAAGACCCGAAATTTATAAATCGTAATAGGTAGGATAAGTCTACAAAGAAATTGTTGGAATTTAAGTATTAGAAATGGATACTGAAGCACTTTAAATTTATGTGTTTTAGTTGGAAAGGGATCTTCGAAGGAGATATGAAAGTTTGAGTAAATTGAGTCAATAAAAGAGGTTTGTTCACAACTAGTTTTTAATTGAATTTATTTTAAATATTTTACGTAATTAAATGATTTTATTTTTCCTTATGCACTATGTTTATCAATTATGGAATTTATTTCAATGATTATTGAAATTGGTATAGCAAGCATGAGTATAGTTTTATGAAATATTATTTCAACAATTATTGAATATTGTTTTGGACTGGATAAATTATGTTTGGAAAATTGTGTTGGAATTAGTTTTGAATTGTGACGGGCAATTTGCATGAATAAAATACAAATTTTTGTTTTGGATTGTGATGAGTATAAGAAAATTATGCAAAATTGGAATTGATCTTGAATTAATACTGTGTTGTGATTTATGCTCACAAAAAGGACAAAGAAATGCATGATATGGTTTTATAGCTCACTATAGATGCTTGACTAGGTTATTACTCATCTCTTTATCATTTGTTGATGAGACAATAGAGTTAGCTTTGTTTTGTTTTGAATACCATGGTATGTGCATAGGTTTAGATTCTCCTCTTATTAGTCTAAGTTGTTGTTATTGTCCCGTCGGAAGTTTCATTATTGTGTTGCGTGCTGTGCACGACGATTCGACCTCCCCAACCATAGGGAGTTAGAATCTCGATTCAACCTCCTCGACCATAGGGAGTTAGAATCACCCCGAAGATGGCCCTTTCGGATTAGTCTTGCAGAGTTAGTGAGATAAAGAATGGGTTTTGATTGATAAGAAATTGTGATTTTAAATAAGATTGTGCACAAATAATTTTGTTAAAATAATTGTTTATTTCCATAATTGCAGGAATTATTTTTATTGTTCAGTTGTGATTTGAGAAATTGAAATTTTGATCAAGGTTATTGTAACAAGTGACTATTATTATTGGCAATGAAAATTTTGGCATTTGAAAATTGGTTAAGTTTCGAGATTCTAAAATTTTTGATATAATTATTGTTAATGTATTTTGCATTGCATTTTAAATTATAGTTGTGCACCACTGAGTTCACCACTCAGCAATAACTTTGTATGCTGTCGCAGGTGAGAGTAAACATAGAGCAGTTGAGTGAGATTCCTGCAGCTGCACCTTGAAGACTACTTGTGACTAGCCTCGGGTATATTATAGGTATACTCTTGTATATTAGATTTTGATTATGCATGTAATTATATGTATGTAAATTGTTTAGCAGTTGTACAAAAACTTTTGTAATATTATTTTGGTATGTAATGAAATGCAAATTATTGTAATGTTTAAACTTATTTTTGAGTTTTGTAATGAATGTTAATTAATTTTTCTTTAGTGGAATATGAATGAAGTTATTTAATATTATTTTTGAAGACAATTGAATTGAGAATTGTTTTGAATTATGGAGTTGGGGGAAATGATGTTGATTTGTGTTGGGAAAGTGGTTGATTTTGATGAAATGAATTATTGGAAGTTTTTTTACAGGTGTTTGAAGAACTATTTTTCTCAAATATATACGGCACTCTACCGAAAATTTTTCAAAATTTGAGTAAAATAAAAATATATAAAAATTTTAACTAGTCTTTAAACTTCAAGCAAAAGTTTTTAATTCCTATCAAAAGTGCTCGCCACCTTCGAAAAGTAAGAAAATTGTTTTAAAATCCCTTGTAGTATATTTAATGGGTTACCAATAGGCGAAGTATGTTGATTCATTAGATGTACTACGGAATCATGTTACATCTTACTAAGGGATAGGGTGTGACATATTTGTTGTATGGCATGAGGTGTGACACCCCTTACCCGTCTATAGTGTAGCCGAGCAAGATATGTCACACAGTGTACCAGAACACCATATTTTATCTCAATCATTTTTATCCTTCCTTAATTTATTTCTTCATGGATATAAAGTGCAATTTGTGAAATTTAACTCATTTAAGTTATTTATTGAAATTATAAATTCATTTGAGGTTCCAAAAATTTTATAGAAAATCCGGCAAAGTACTGGCTAAAAATGGAGAAAACAGTTCTTCAGAATCTGTGAAAAATACTTCCAATACATTTCGAATCATTCTCAAACTCCATTTGTATAAACATAATCTCAACATTCTCAATCATTTCTCACAACTTTTTCTATTTGACATCCATTCATTTCACATGATAATCATGTTCAAATCATCAATAAATTCTAAATTTTTATTTATAAACACAATTACAAATATTTGCATTACCACTAAAACATATTACATGAGTTTCAATTTATACATGAGAAAATAAAAGTTTGATTACAAACAGTACAAACAGTATAAAATACCAAAATGGGACCTAGTGTCCTACCAATGCACTGTAGCTTGTGAGGTGACATGGGCACTATGCAGAAATGTGAACGGCCTCACCCAATCTGTGGTCTACTGGGCTCTCTATCCAAATCTTCAATACCTACGCGTTGCAAAAGCGACGCGCTAAGCATAAAGCTTAGTGGTGCCAATAATACAAGAAAATATAATATGCAAATAAAAGTAAAAAATTCCTAGTTATTGTGTTTATAAGAAATAAATAATTACTAACTTATTGTTTAGTGGAAGGCTAATTACTTTTTATGATATTAACTCCTTCTAGCATTTTATTAATCATTTTCTTGATGATTTTGAGCTTTTTTATTTTATTGTAATCATTCTCATTCTTTATCTTGATATTTAATTTCCTTATTTTCTTTAATAATCAATACAATTACAATTATACTTTTCCATGCCCAAGTAACCTATACAAATTGACCAGATTGGATAAACGGGTAGACTAACACTGGGTACCAGGTACCTCGGGCTGTCATACCATCGATCACAATGTGTCTCCCAGTGTGCAAACAGAATGGCTAATAAGCCATAAAAGAAATAAGGCATAATTCCAAGTATAACATCATAATCAGTATAACCATAGGCTATCATATCACAGAATGGCATGGAGTCATACATCATACGCAGTACTACTATCAGAACCCTATTGGCATGTCAACCTATCCAAACCAATCACATTAGGCTTACTAGGGCATATTACAAAATTATTTCTTGAATACTTATACTTAACATGTAAGGTTACTATTCATTTGGTCATTTAAGTCAAAATATTGACTTTTTCATATATAATAGTTACATGAGTTTTAATCACATAGATTTACCATATTTTAGTTTCCAAAAGTGTTGGCATTAGTTGCCAATCCATACTTCTAACCAATGGAAAATAAATAAATAATTTTAGTTGTTCTATTAGGCCATTCTACAGTGAGAATTTGGCCAAATGTTCTTCATCAAAGTTGTTCCTTATTGTGTCTAGTTACATTTCACTTTTTGAATTACCCCATTTAGAGTTTTCTAGCTCAAGTTATGGCCTAAAAACCATAACTGGCCGGATTGCAATTTTTCCAGAATTTCTGGGCAGAATTAGGTCTATAGTTTTTATACACTGATTGCAGGTGGGTTTTTGGTCATGTTATGATCAAAATTTGCATGAATAATTTTCTTCATAAAAGTTGTAGGACTATGTCTCAGATTTCTACTGGTAAAAATTCAGGTAAATTGGACCTTTCTACACTGAGTTATGACCAAATGAATAAATACTATTTATTTGGTCATTTTGCCCAGGCAGAATGTAAGTCACTCGGATTTGGTCAATTTTTAGGTTATCCTATGTTTAGTTTTTGGACAAAGTTCCTTCACCAAAATTGTGCCATTATGTGTCTAATTTCATGTCCAATTATCCTTGCACCAATTGAACCTACACAACCCAAGTTATAGCTGCCTAAACATGCTAGACTCACATCCAAACCTGTAGGGCACTCAAGGCAGCATACCCAACATCAAATCCAAAGTTACAATTCACTTCAATTCCTCATTATACTCAGCCAAATGGTCACTAATTGACCATTAGGACTTCCATTCACCAACACATGAGCAAAACCCTAAGTTTGCTCCAAACCCTAACTTCCATACTCAACTTCCATGCAACCCATACTCCATCAACCTATCCATCATATATATACATATCTCAAACCATTTCTAGGCAAGTTTAATATCAATTAAACTCATCATACCCTCATACATCAAAGCTGCTAAAAATTTAAGTTCCCATATACTTGATATTTTCTTCAATTTCATGTCATACTAACTTGATTTAGCATGCTTATAACACTTAAAGGAAAGAAGTAGGATGATTATAGCACTAACCTTGTTTGACCAGAATTTTCTCTTGGTTAACCCTCAATTTTCCTTCACTTTCTTCCCACTTTCCTTGGGTTTAATGACTGGCTATGGAGGTTTATCAAGGCTGCCAACAATTTTGGTGAAGAAAGGTAGGTGTTTGGAAGCTTAGTGATGGTGCTTTAATGGTGGAAAGAAGGAAAAATAACTCCAAATGGAGAGGAGGTGTTGGGATGGCAGATTTTGCTGCAGAAGAAAATGGCTTTTTCCCATTTTAAGTTCATTTTTATCCATTTTTATTAGTTTTTCAAATGGTGATTGGGTGGAGGCATTGTTAATGACATCATGTGATGTCATAATTCCCAATTTTCTTCAATTTTCTTTTCTTTTCTTTTCTTTTCTACTCATTTTCAATTTAATTTGTAGTAATATTTATTCATATTTTATTCCATATAATTTATTTACTCAACTAGACAAGTCAGCCAAAAATCATCTCTGAAGACGAAATGACTAAAATGCCCTTCGTTTGGCTTATTGAGCCAAAATCGTATGTACCGGTCGGAAAAAAATTTTAAGCCTTTTCCTGGCATTCTAATACCATAGAAACCTCAATGACTCATCCCTGGAGTCTTTTAAATTATTTCATGAATTTTCTCCCTGGTTTAGAGCTCCTCGCTGCGAAGACCGCAACTTCCCACTGAGTTACCCATCGCTAGGGCACCAGCTCATTTAACTTGGTTGTATTTTATTTCTAAAATTTTTCCTAAATTTTTCTTATTCGTATTTGAATTATTTATGACTCTTCACTCTAGTCTAAATATTTTTCCAGACGTTCTAGCTATCCGGACTGATACCGGTCACCTGAACAGTAGAATGTACGAAATGGCTACAGTGAGGGTGTTACATGAGGCTTACCATTCCAGCCCATTAGTATCTCATACTAATCCATGGAAACAAACATAAGTGACAATCTTTCTGAATAAGTCATGCCCAATGAAGTATCCTTGATTGTGAACTAAATTTATAATATTTGTACTAGAATAGTCTGTCACTCATATTCTTAACAACTTAAAAATAGAACATCTAACAACATATTAATGGATTTTTCTCAATTAAATTCAAACCATTCGAATATAAATGAAAAGAATAATTGCCATTAAATGGGAAAAAATATTTACATAATACAATACAATGATATGCTCTAGGGCATACTACTAATACTTTTTGTAATGAGTGGCTCTATGGCCAGCAGCATGACCATACAACCTCCGAATTTAGCTTCTATTCCAACAATTCAAACACAACTCATTTGGTCACAATTGACCATTATTTCACTTCATAATAGGTCAAAGATATCATTTGCTCATTTCTCACTTTTTTTGTTCACAAACCCTAATATTCAAAACCCTAACTCATCCATCTCATGCATTTAATCACAATTAGTGCTCTTAATCCTAACCATTCAACTAAATAAGGTTTTTAAACTCATTCAAATCCATCAAACCATACAAAATCATACTCCCCTTCAACAGGACGAATTTTCAGTTTGGTCCTCCCCCCCATATTTTTATTTCATTTTATTAGTTTTTAAGCTCATTTCAACAACTAATGATGCATTTAATTAACTAATTGATAGTTAAGAGACTAACATTTGCTTAGATCCTCAAATCTCAATCTTTTGTTCTCCTTTCTTCTTTCAATCTTCTTCTTAAGTTGAGATTACAAGCTCTAGTAAGGTTTTTAGGGGAGTTATTAAGATTAAGTGGAGAAATTAAAGCTTGAGTGAAAGCTTTAATGGAGAAATTCTCATGGAGGAACTATGGAGAAGGTGGGGCGGCACAAGGGAAGAAGAAGAGCTAAAATATTTTTTTTTCTTTTCTTTTCTTTTATAAATTTGGCTTATGGAAGACCACAAAATCTAATTTAATAAATAATTTAATTAATTTTTTTATGGCATCATGCATGAAGTTATGCATGATGTCATCACCTTTTTACTTTTTCATTTTCCTCTTTTTTTTTTATAATTTTTCTATTAGTTCTTTAATTTAATTCTCGATTCCAAAATTTTCTTTTCTCCGATTTATTTGACAGTTAGGTCAGGAGTCAGCTCTAGGGGTCAATTGACCAAATTGCCCCTCGCCGGTTCATCCCGATTTGCAAATAATTTCATATTTCTTCCTGCTCCCTGACCTAATTATTTGACTAGCTTAACAGTTCTTTTTTGTGATTTTCTCTTTTCCACTGTGTTCATAAGGGTCCTAAGGACCGCAGCGTCACATTTTACGGTTCAAAATTTGAGTTTAAATCGACTTCGCAGTCGTTCTCGAGGAGGTCACCCATCGATGTGACTCTCCGCTCGTTTAACTTCTTATGTTCTGTTTTTCTTATTTATACTTAACTAATTCAACATTACTAATTATTTGTGTTTATGGCTTTTCAAATTGTCTTAAGTGTGGCCCTAATCCCATTAATTGTCCGGACCGACACTGCCACTAATGATGAAATATACCAGCTATGCAACGGGGTGTTACAATTCTCCCCCCCTTAAATAAATTTTGTCTCGAAATTTTTACCTGGTATCAATCTCTGAACAGCTGTGGGTGTTGTCTCCTCATGTCCTCTTCTCGTTCCCAAGTAGCCTCTTGGCCCGAATGATGGTTCCACAGCACTTTTTGTTAGTAGTATGCCCTAGAGCATATCATTTAGTATGTATCTTGTACATATTTTTATTAATAAAAGGCATTTCCACTTTTCTATTTATATAATATATTTATGTGTAATAGAAAAGGTCCATTGATATTTTGTTAGAAATATTATTCTAAAGTTGTTAAGAATATGAGTGACAATATTTCTAGCACAAAGTATCATAAATAGGTTCACAATCGAGGATACTTCATAATAAGGACATGACTTATCCAGAAAGATTGTATTCATGTTTGTTCCCAAGTTATTTATATGAGATATAAATAAGATGGAATGGTGAGTCTCATGCCATATAACAAACATGATAGGCACTTATAAATGATAAGTAGGTCAACAGTGACACTTATGACAAGCACATGGAGTTTACTCTTGTCAATGTTTTGTCATAAATCATATCAATGCATATAATCTTTAGACTGAGATAGCACAATTATCGTGTATAGAGGTAGTTTGAGTTTGATACTGCTGTCATACTTGTACTATGTATGGGTATATGGGCATGTGTTGGCTCTCAATAGTTATATATGGAGGTAGGTGTTGATCAAGATGGAATCTGTTCCTCTAAGTAAATAGAGATAAAATCCTATGTTCATTTAATTGTTATTGATGTTTCAAGTTCCTGCCAGACAGATAGATTTATTCGTAAAAGAGTTTCGATGAGAAAATCTTTTAATCAAGAACTGGAATTAAAAGAGAACATAATATTCATAGCAAATGGAGTTTGACATAAACCATGACTCTAGCTTGAGTTGGGATTTTGTAACAGAGAGATTCTAGTGCATGGTAACATATGATTATAGGTTCATTTAAGGTAAATCTTATTACTAATTGGGTGGCCATGGCATACTATGCTAGGTGTTAACCATGGTCTATGAGGTTCATAAAATGATTTAGAGAAATCATTTATGGTAAGAAAGAGTTCTGATGATATTAAGAGTTGATATCATGTCTCATTGCCAATTAGTGATGAGCCTAGTAAGTCACACACATACACAAGTTATCACCTATTTAAATGTGATTTAATTAATTAATTAAAGAGTTTAATTGATTAATTAAATAGGTTTGGTTTGCAATTAAATTGCAAAGTCCCTAGCATAACTTAAAACCAAATCTAGATTATTGGATGTGTAGTATAAATTAAATTTATATTTAAAGTGTTTAAATATGAATTTAATTGATGAGAAATTAATTAATAGAGATTAATTAATTCATTTATATTTGATATAAATTAATTAGAAGAAGAAAATAATTATTTTGGGTTAAGAACTCAAAATTAAGACACAGGGGCATTTTGGTCATTTCACAGTGTGACACGTGGCACCATGAGATGGTGACACATGGGATTACACATAAGCTTGCCAAATTTTTTTTTAATCATGTAAGATGATTAAAATCAAGATTAAATATAGGTTTGATACTTGGCACAATGTGATTGGGTCACTTAAACCTAGAGCTAATCAAAAGGTGACATGTGGCTAGGTTTTAATGTGTTAACCTAGCTATTTAAGTGTTGTTATGAAAAGAAAAAATAACCAGCAGCCTCTCCTCTCATTTGTCACGCCACTTTGAGCCTCTCCAGCTATTTCTCTTCATCTCTCATCAATTCAAAGAGATTAGCCATCAATCTCTTGAATTAAGAACACTAGAAATTGTTTCTAGTGTCCTGTTTACATCTCTAATCTCTTAAAGGGCAGAACTTGAATTTCTAATTAATAGAAAAAGCTTTAGAGGCTGTTCAAGGGCTGCCATAGGTGTTCTTGGTGGACAAGCTAGAGGACAACATTTGGTGTCCCGAGGACGATCTCAAAGGCGCATACGCTGCAAGGCATCAAGAGGTTAGTGTAATCGTTCTTGATTTAATCTAGGGTTCTAAAATTAATCTGATTAATTTTAAAATCTTAAATGGCAAATGCAGATCCAAAAACATATTAAAAGAGTTTTAATATGTTGTTTATCATTGAAATCAAATAGATAAAAATAAATCTTGCATGGTGCATGTGACCCTAGGTGAAAATTTTTGAATTCAATGGTATAATCTTGTGTTTTTCACGCTTCTGTTCCTTCAATTGGTATCAGAGCCACTATATTTGCCATTTAGATTGATGTTTATATGATTTAATTGTGTGTTTGATCATGAGATCAAGAGTTTATTGCTGGTTGCAAAGTCAAAGTGGCGGCACAAATGATGAACACCATGGTGCGCATGGTTGATGCATCACAATGGTGTGCAAAGGTAAATGGATGGTGAATGTGCAATTGTTGTATGATTTAAGATCCATTTTATGTCTAATTAAATTGTTTAATTAGAATTTTTATCACACAATTAAATTATGATTCAAATCAGAATTTTAAAAATTGTTTGAATGTGATTCAAATCTGAATTTTAAAAGTTGTTTGAATGTGATTCAAATCTGAATTTTTAAAGTTGTTTGAATCATATTTAAATCTGATTTTTTAAAATTGATTGAATAAAATTCAGATCTGATTTTTTAAAAAATATTTGAATGTGATTCAAATCTGATTTTTTAAAAAATGTTTGAATGTGATTCAAATCTGAATTTTTAAAGTTGTTTGAATGTGATTCAAATCTGAATTTTTAAATTTGTTTGAATGAGATTCAAATCTGAATTTTTAAATTTATTTGAATCATATTCAAATCTGAATTTTTAAGTTGAATATGAGATATTCAATTTAATTTAAGTATGTATATTTTATTTAATTGTTAAATAGTGATATGCATGATGGATGATCATGGACTATAAAAGACCAATGTGATTGGATTTATTTCTTTTATGTTTCTTTGGGATTGTAAATTATTTAATTTATTTTGGGCATGTATTATTAAGTTTGTAATAATTTTTGGGTTGTAATTTCATTTATTTAAGTTCTTGTAAATTCGCCTTGGTATGCCAAGGATTACTATGTAATATTGGATTGCAAGAAGTTCAAGGAGGTCAAGAGCATTGGTGGGACCAGTGGGAGGAATTCAAGATCAAGTGTTGATTATGTACTCCTTCAGCAACTCTTGTAAAATGAATGAATGAAATGCACCTAGGAATGCCCTGATTCAATTCTTGGTGGCTCAGAATTGAATCCCTTAGAAAGTCCATGATCATACCATATTTACTGCTTATACATGAATGCATGAGATGTATGGGAATGTATGCATTTATATGATATATGCATGCTAAATGGATAATGTGCAAAGTGAGACCTTAATAGTAATAAGGATGGCTATAAAATCTTCCAAACAAATGATTAAGTTGGAAATGCTATAATTAAAGTAATTATAACATAAGCCCTCCATTGGGGCAATTATTTTAAGAAATTTTAAATAGTTGCATGAGATGCAATTAATTTAAGAGATTTTCTTAAGAATAATTGTTAAGCATGAGATGTTGTAAATATGTAAATGGTTTGGTGGCCAATATTGGATGTACCTAGGATCAACTTAACTAATGCAAGATAAGTCAATAATGGATGTACCTGAGATTTTGAGCATTAGGGGCTAGGTAAAGGATTGAACCTCACATGAGATGTGATGGGCAAGGAGTTGCTCACTTATAGTTTATTGTAATTCCAATAATGGATGTACGAGGATCATCAATAGAATTATAAGAATTCAATCACCCACTAGAAATCCAACCAACTAGGATTTCCGTTTTCTACTTTGGAAGTGTAGGATTCGCTAAGTTAGTGGGAGGACCAATTTGATTAAAAGACCATAATCATTTTGGTTAATTACATGATACATTTACTAATTAATCTGGTTATTTTCTCAGCTTAATTTTCTCGATAAAAATGAGCACAAAACAACCACCACCATCCAATATCCTTGCAAGCATACTTGATCACAATAGGTTAACAGGACCTAATCTGCTGATTGGCTAAGAAATTTGAAACTTGTCTCAACCTTGAACATATAGGATATGTTCTAGATTCAAATGTTCCTGGTCCCTTACCTCCAGGCCACACAAGAGGAACATGAAACTTTGGACAAGTGGAAGGAGCATGATATGAGAGCTAAGTGTTACATGCTTGCTTCCATGAGTAATGAGTTACAGAAGCAACATGAGAACATGCAGAGTGCGAGTGAGATCCTCCTTCACCTACAAGAGTTGTATGGTGAGCACAAAGCAGAATGCTAGGTATGAGATATCTAGACACTATTTCGTATGAGGATGTCCGAGGGACGTAATGTTGGGGATCATGTCCACGAGATGATTCGGCTGATTGAGCAGTTGGAATATCTTGACTTCAACATGGATTTCTAACTACAGACGGATTTGATCCTTCAGTCCCTTCCTGAGTCTTTTGGGAATTTTGTGACAAATTTCCATATGACTAAACAGGAATGCACCTTAGCTGGTTTACTCAACATGCTGGTTATTGCCCAAAAGAATATGCCAGGCAATAAAGGAAAAGAGGTAGCTTTGGTTGCATCTTCTTATGCTGGAAAGTCCAACAAGAAGAAGGGCAATAAGAAAAAGAAACCTCAGATTCCTGGTCCTTCTAAGAAAATAGCTAAACAGAAAAGGAAGACTAAAGCTGATGAAGGCAAAGGAAAGTGTTTCCACTGCCAACAGGAAAGTGTTTCCATTGCCAATAGGAAAGTGTTTCCATTGCCAGTAAGAAAGTGTTTCCATTGGCCAGAGTATAGCAATCTAAATGAATGCAATGCCGTGGTGAAAACCAACTCAAGTTCAAAATATATTTGGCACTTAAGGTTATGTCATGTTGCGTAAGATAGGATTACAAACAGGAGAAAATGGGGATTTTATCCTCATTGGGCTTTGAGCCTACTCCAACTTGTGAATCTTGCCTTCGTGGCAAAATGACTAGATCACCCTTTGTTGGACAGGGCTAAGAGTGAAAATATTTTAGAGCTAATACATAGTGATGTATGTGGTCCATTTAAAGAAATGGCTAGAGGGGTTTTCATTATTTTATTACATTTCTCGATGATAAATCAAGGTTTGGGTATTTGTATTTGATGAAATACAAATATGAATCTTTTGAAAAGTTCAAAGAATTTAAATCTGAAGTAGAAAATCAAACAGGAAAGAATATTAAAGCTCTTCGATCAGATCGTGGAGGTGAATATTTGAGTCTTGAATTTGATGAATACTTGAGAGAGCATGGCATTGTTTTCACCGACTCTCCAGAACGCCACGCTTGAATGGTGTATCCGAAAGGAGAAATCGTACCCTATTGGATATGGTATGTAGTATGATGAGCTATACCGATATGCCAATCTTCTTTTGGGGATTTGCATTAGAATCACTTTGTATATTTTGAATAGGATTCCATCAAAATCGCTTTCTTCCACACCTTATGAGATATGGCATGGAAGAAAACCAAGTCTAAAGCATGTTAAGATTTGGGGTTGTCCAAATTATATCAAAAGTGAACACCGATAAATTGGAGACCATATCGTAAAAGGTCGATTTGTTGGATATCGAAAGATAGTTTTGGATATTATTTTTATTTGCCTACTTCACAAAAGGTTGTGATAAGTAGAGATGCCACATTTCTTGAACAACAATTTGTTCAAGAAGGAGGCAAAGGAAGGCAAATAGAATTAGAATTGGAGAATTCTGACCAACCAATGGATCGATGGATATAGATCCATCTAGTCAACCTATACCCATTGATGAAACATCTACAAATGCTCCTCGTAGAACAACCGGTATCTCACCCACTAGTGAGATATGGTTTCTTCATGAAGAAGAACAAGAGTTGTCTACTCATGAAGAAGTAGATCATGGAGATGATCCACTTACCTATGAAGAAGCTATATCGGATATAGACTCTTCAAAATGGATTGATGCTATGAAATCGAGATTGATTCCATGTATAAGAATCAAGTTTGGGATCTTGTTAACCCACCTGAAGGTATTGTACATATAGGGAACAAATGGGTTTTCGAGAAGAAAATTGGTTCTGATGGAAAGGTAGAGACCTATAAGGCAAGGCTAGTAGCGAAGGGTTTCGCCAAAGGCAAGGAATCGACTATGAGGAGACTTTCTACTTTGTTGCCATGCTTAAATCAATTAGGATTTTATTAGCAATAGCTACATACTATGATTATGAGATTTGGCAGATGGATGTCAAAACAGCTTTTCTCAATGGATACATTGAAGAAAACATTTTCATGGAACAACCTAGGGGATTAGAATCCCAAGATGGTTCCAAGGTATGCAAGCTAAAGCGATCCATTTATGGGTTGAAACAAGCTTCGAGGAGTTGGAACATCCATTTTGATGAAGCCATTAAATCCTTTGGTTTTATCAAAAATGAGGATAAGCAATGTGTATATAAGAAAGTTAGTGATAGTGCTATCACTTTCCTTGTCTTATATGTGGATGACATACTGTTGATGGGTAATGACACAGGTATGTTGACGACTATAAAGGTATGGTTGTCAAATACATTTTCCATGAAAGACTTAGGGGAGGCAACCTATATTCTTGGGATTTGCATCTATAGAGATAGAGCGAAAAGAATAATTGGTTTATCCCAAAGTCTATACTTGGAAAAGGTGTTAAAGAGGTTTAACATGCTTGATTCCAAGAGAGGATTGTTACCAGTGAGACATAGTATCCATCTTTCTAAAGAGATGTCTCCAAAGACACCTGAAGAAAGAGACAAGATGGCCAGGATTCCATATGCTTCGGCTATTGGAAGTTTAATGTATGCAATGTTGTGTACTAGGCCGGATATCGCATATGCTGTTAGTTTGACTATAAGGTATCAATCCAATCCAGGTTTGGAACACTGGATAGCTGTCAAGAATATCCTTAAGTACTTGAGAAGAACTAAGGATTTATTCTTGATTTATGGAGGTGGAGACTTGCAATTAGATGGTTATACTGATTCTGATTTTCAATCAGATATCGATGATAGAAAGTCTACCTCTGGATATATGTTCATTTGTAATGGAGGTGCAATCGGTTGGAAGAGTTCCAACAGAGCACGATTGCAGATTCCACTACGTAGGTGAGTATAATCTTTGCATCGATGTCGCAAAGGAAGCTGTTTGGATAAAGAAGTTCGTGACAGAACTTACAGTAGTTCCTTCCAATGAGTCAGCAGTTCCACTACACTATGACAACAATGGAGCAATCATACAGGCTAAGGAACTAAGGTCTCACCCAAAATCCAAACACATAGAAAGGCACTACCACATTATCAGACATATAGTTGGGCAAAGGCGATATAGCCATGCAGAAAAATAACATCAGCTGAAAAAATCCAGCTGATCCATTCACTAAGCCTATGTCACAGAATCAATTAAACCAACATCTTGAGAAGATAGGTCTAAGATATTGTAATGAATGGCTCTAGTGCTAGTGGGAGATTGTTAGTAGTATGCCCTAGAGCATATCATTTAGTATGTATCTTGTACATATTTTTATTAATAAAAGGCATTTCCACTTCTCTATTTATATAATATATTTATGTGTAATAGAAAAGGTCCATTGATATTTTGTTAGAAATATTATTCTTAAGTTGTTAAGAATATGAGTGACAATATTTCTAGCACAAAGTATCATAAATAGGTTCATAATCGAGGATACTTCATAATAAGGACATGACTTATCCAGAAAGATTGTATTCATGTTTGTTCCCAAGTTATTTATATGAGATATAAATAAGATGGAATGGTGAGTCTCATGCCATATAACAAACATGATAGGCACTTATAAATGATAAGTAGGCCGAACCAGTGACACTAATGACAAGCACATGGAGTTTACTCTTGTCAATGTTTTGTCATAAATCATATCGATGCATATAATCTTTAGACTGAGATAGCACAATTATCTTGTATATAGGTAGTTTGAGTTTGATCTTTGCTTTCATACTTGTACTATGTATGGGTATATGGGCATGTGTTGGCTCCTGCTAGTTATATATGGAGGTAGGTGTTGATCAAGATGGAATCTGTTCCTCTAAGTAAATAGAGATAAAATCCTATGTTCATTTAATTGTTCTTGATGTTTCAAGTTTAGCCGGGACAGATAGATTTATTCGAAAAGAGTTTCGATGAGAAAAATCTTTTAATCAAGAACTGGAATTAAAGAGAACATAATATTCATAGCAAATGGAGTTTGACATAAACCATGACTCTAGCTTGAGTTGGGATTTTGTAATGTAGAGATTCTAGTGCATGGTAACATATGATTATAGGTTCATTTAAGGTAAATCTTATTACTAATTGGGTGGCCATGGCATACTATGCTAGGTGTTAACCATGGTCTATGAGGTTCATAAAATGATTTAGAGAAATCATTTATGGTAAGAAAGAGTTCGATGATATTAAGAGTTGATATCATGTCTCATTGCCAATTAGTGATGAGCCTAGTAAGTCACACACATACACAAGTTATCACCTATTTAAATATGATTTAATTAATTAATTAAAGAGTTTAATTGATTAATTAAATAGGTTTGTTTGCAATTAAATTGCAAAGTCCCTAGCATAACTTAAAACCAAATCTAGAGTCTTGGATGTGTAGTATACATTCAATTTATATTTAAAGTGTTTAAATATGAATTTAATTGATGAGAAATTAATTAATAGAGATTAATTAATTAATTTATATTTGATATAAATTAATTAGAAGAAGAAAAATAATTATTTTGGGTTGAGAACTCAAAATTAAGATACAGGGGCATTTTAGTCATTTCACAGTATGACACGTGGCACCATGAGATGGTGATAAGCTTGCCAAATGTTTTTTTTTTAATCATGTAAGATGGTCAAAATCAAGATTAAATATAGGTTTGACACTTGTCACAATGTGATTGGGTCACTTAAACCTAGAGCTAATCAAAAGGTGACATGTGGCTAGGGTTTAATGTGTTAACCTAGCTATTTAAGTGTGGTTATCAAAAGAAAAAATAACCAGCAGCCTCTCCTCTCATTTGTCACGCCACTTTGAGCCTCTCCAGCTATTTCTCTTCATCTCTCATCAATTCAAAGAGATTAGCCATCAATCTCTTGAATTAAGAACACTAGAAATTGTTTCTAGTGTCCTGTTTACATCTCTAATCTCTTAAAAGCGTAACTTGAATTTCTAATTAATAGAAAAAGCTTTAGAGGCTGTTCAAGGGCTGCCATAGGTGTTCTTGGTGTGGACAAGCTAGAGGGACAACATTTGGTGTCCTCAAGACGAATCTCAAAGCGCAGACACGCAGTTGCATCAAGAGGTTAGTGTAATCGTTCTTGATTTAATCTAGGGTTCTAAAATTAATCTGATTAATTTTAAAATCTTAAATGGCAAATGCAGATCCAAAAACATATTAAAAGAGTTTTAATATGTTGTTTATCATTGAAATCAAATAGATAAAAATAAATCTTGCATGGTGCATGTGACCCTAGGTGAAAATTTTTGAATTCAATGGTATAATCTTGTGTTTTCCACGCTTCCGTTCCTTCACTTTTACCAACGGTATCTGCTTATTCCGTAGCTGCTTCACCTCATAAGCCAGAATCTTTATGGGTTCTTCTTCATATGTGAGGTCTGGATTCACTTTTATTTCTTCTATTGGTAGTATATGAGATGGGTTTGATCGGTACCTTCTCAACATAGACACATGGAAGACATTATGTATCTTCTCCAACTCTGGAGGTAATGCCAACCGATATGCCAAAGGACCCACTCTTTCCAGAACCTCATATGGCCCGATAAAACGAGGACTTAGTTTCCCCTTTCTGCCGAATCGCATAATCCTCTTCCAATGAGAAACCTTGAGGAAAACTTTCTCACCCACTGCATACTCAATATCCCTTCTTTTCAAATCAACAGAGGACTTTTGACGGTCTGATCCAGTTTTAAGTCGGTCTCTGATTACCCTGATTTTCTCTTCAGTCTGTTGAACAATTTCGGGTCCAATCATTTTTCTTTCACCCAGTCATCCCAACAGAACGGGGTTCTACATTTCCTGCCATACAAAGCTTCATATAGAGGCATCCCAATGCTTGATTGGTAGCTGTTGTTGTAAGCAAACTCAATCAAAGGCAAGTGTGTATCCCAACTACCCTCAAACTGAATCACACAAGCCTGTAGCATGTCCTCCAAGATCTGAATTACTCTCTCAGACTGGCCATCTGTCTGTGGGTGAAATGTAGTACTGAAGTTCAATCTAGTTCCTATGGCTCTCTGAAGACTACCCTAGAATCTAGAAGTGAACCTAGGATCTCTGTCTAATACAATGAATACTGGCACTCTATGAAGTCTCACAAGCTCATCAATATATAACCTAGCCAATCTGTCCAAACTGTAGTCCATTCGGACTGGCAGAAAATGAGAAGACTTAGTCAGTCTGTCGACAATGACCCATACTACATCATGACTCTTCTGTGTCCGCAGAAGTCCCATTACAAAATCCATCGTTATTCTTTCCCATTTCCATTCCGGCACTAGTAGTGGATGTAACAATCCAGTTGGTACTTGATGCTCTGCCTTTACTTGCTGACAAGTTAGGCATTTGGACACAAACTCTGCCACATCTCTCTTCATACTCATCCACCAGTAATGCTCCTTAACCCTCTATACATTTTTGTACCACCAGGGTGCATGGCAAAAGGAGACTCATGTGCTTCCTTCAAAATGATCTGCCTCAAATCAACATCATTAGGAACACATATTCTGCCCTGGTGTAGCAGTAAACCATCATCTCTGATTGAGAACTCTGGTTTCTTGCCCTGCTGGACTCCTTCTAACAGCTTTTGATACCTTTCATCATTCTGAGTAGCCATTCTGATCTGATCAATTAACACTAGCTGTACATGCCATGCAATTGCTGTCTGCCCCTCATCATTAATCTCTAAGTTGGCATGTAATGATCTCAACTCATGTACCAAAGACAAAGGAATAACCTGTAGACTTGCTATAGTCTTGCGACTTAAGGCGTCAGCCACAACATTAGCTTTCCCTGGCTGATAGTCTATCAGGCAATCGTAGTCTTTTATCAACTCTAACCACCTCCTCTGTCTCAAATTCATCTCTTTCTGGGTGCCCAAATACTTCAAGCTCTTATGATCTGTGTAGATGTAACACTTCTCCCCATACAAATAATGCCTCCAGATCTTAAGAGCAAACACAATGGCTACAAGCTCCAAGTCATGTGTCTAATAATTCCTCTCATGCGGTTTCAGCTGGCGTGATGCATAGGCAATGACATTTCGATCTTGCATCAACACAACCTAACCCATTGTGAGAAGCATCAGAATCAGTATATTCTTTACGGTGTAGGTAAAGTCAGGACTGGAGCCTCAGTCAAACATCTTTTTAATTCATCAAAACTTTGCTGGCATTTGTCCATCCACTGAAATTTCACATCCTTTCTAAGCAGCTTGGTCAATGGAGATGCCAACATGGAGAATCCCTTCACAAATCGACGGTAGTATCCAACTAACCCCAGAAAACTGCGAATCTCAGTGATATTTCTGGGTGGCTTCCAATTAAGGACATCTTCAATTTTGCTAGGATCTACCTTAATACCCTCTGCTGATACTATGTGCCCCAAAAAGGATATCTCCTTCAGCCAAAATTCACATTTCGACAATTTGGCATATAGTTGTTTCTCCCTCAAAGTCTGCAGTACAATCCGCAGATGTCTATCATGCTCTTCTACATTCCTCGAATAGACCAATATGTCATTAATAAATACAACAACAAACCGATCGAGGTATGGTGCAAGATAGTGTTCATCGATCCATAAAAGCGTATGAGCATTAGTTAACCCGAATGGCATGACTAAGAACTCATAATGGCCATAGTGGGTTCTGAAGGCAGTTTTAGAAATACTCTGCTCTTGTACTTTCAGCTGATAATAACCTGATCTCAGGTCAATTTTTGAGAACACAGCTGCACCCCTCAACTAATCAAACAAGTCGTCAATACGGGGTAATGGGTATCTGTTCTTTATTGTCACCTTATTCAACTGCCGATAATCAATACACAAACGGAGAGTGCCATCTTTCTTCTTTACAAACAACACTGGCGCTCCCCAAGGTGACACACTAGGGCGGATAAAGCCCTTGTCAAGCAGTTCTTGCAACTGCACTTTCAACTCTTTCAATTCTGTATGGTGTTATGGAGATTGGGTCCACACCAGGCATAACATCAATTTCAAATTGCACTTCTCTTTCTGGAGGTAATCCTGGCAATTCTTCAGGAAATACATCCGGAAAGTCACATACAGTAGGAATGTCCCTCAGTGCTGGACTCCCCACTTGGGTGTCTATCACATGAGCCAAGTACGCCTCACACCCTTTTCTAATCATTTTTTCTAGCCAATGCAGCTGAAATGATGTTTGAAGGCAATAACTGCCTCTCCCCATGTATTACTATATCACCATATTGAGGAAGACCAAAAGTAACTGTCTTCAGTCTACAATCAATCATGGCGTGATGCCTGGCTAACCAATCCATGCCCAAGATAATGTCATAATCTCTGAAGGGCATTTCAATTAAATCAGATAGAAAAGTATGTCCTTGGATCACCAATGGACAGTCCCTATATAGCCTATTTACCCTGACCTCCTGGCCTAATGGACTAGTTACTAGCACATCATAGTCCATTAGTACACACTGAATAGTAGTAGAGCACATCACACTAGCACTAACATATGAATGTGTGAAGCCAGGATCAAATAACACATACACATCTTGGTCAAGGATAGAGAAAATACCAGCTACAATATCTGATGTTTCAACCTCTTCCCTCTGACGCATGGTATACACTCTAACTGGTGTGCCACTGGATGTTAGCTGGTTAACAGTGCTCTGACTTCTAGGGGTGTTACCAGGACCCCTACCTCTGCCTCTGCCTCTAGCAGCTGACTGTGACCCTCTGGGTGCAGAGACTTAGGCTGATCCTTTAGATGTAGTGAAAGATCCAGACCAGTGCGGACTAGTGCAATCCTTAGCGAAATGTCCGCTTCCTCCACAATTAAAGCATGCACCAGTAGCCTTGAAACAAACCCCACCATGAGTTCTACCACACGTTTCACACTGCTGGACCGATAGAGCTCCTCGGGGTGCCTGTTGGGTCCGCTGACCAGACCGGGGTGGTCTTTGGCCAGAAAATCTGCCTCTGCCTCTACGGGAGCTAGATCCCCCAAACTGTTTCCTCTTCCCAGAACCACTTCCAGATGCTTGTTCAGTAGTCTTTTCAGTTTTCTCTTGTGTACCATTCTTCACTGCCCCTTCTGATTCTATCCTTTCCAATTCCAGGGCCTGTGAGATCAATTCAGCAAAATTCTGATGTCTGAAACCTACTACTTACATTCTCAAATTCTGCCTTAGCCCAGACTCAAACCTTTTGCATCTGTCCTTGGGGGTGGAGACTAAGCTTCCAGCATAGTGGCTTAGCCTCGAAAAATCTCTTTCATATTCTGCTATGGTTCTGTTCCCTTGTTTCAGACTCAGGAATTCTTGTAATTTCATATCCACATATGCATCGGGGACCCATTTCTGTCGGAACTCCCTCAAGAAGTCTGACCAGGTTAACACAGGTGGCTCCACCAGGCTGTGGGGGATGGTCTTCCACCATTCATAGGCATCTCCTTGTAATAAGGAAACAGAATATTCGAACTTCATCTCTTCCGTGCACTGCAGCTTTCTGTAAACCCGTTCCATTCTTTCCAACCACTGTTCTGCCTCCAGTGGATCCACAGTACCTTTAAACTCGGTGGCCCTAAATTTCATCAGTTTTTCATATTGCCGAGCTGAGGGCTGTGGTTGTGCTACAGGTACTGGCATCTGAGCTTGGGGTGGCACATTACCCGCCATTTGCTGGAAAAATGCAGCCATCTGCTATACAAATTGAGCAGGGAACTGCGGTGCTGGAGCAGGAGCTGGAGTGGCTGACCCACTCACGTTCTGGAGTGCTGGGGCTTCCCCTTGAACCTCAGCCTCAACAGATTGTTCTTCGGAATGATCTCCTCCTTCCATTCCATTTTCCCAAATTTCTACTTCCTGAGATCAAACACAAGGAGGTTGACCTCCGTTAGTGCATATTCATGATGTAAATATGTCATATGTATCAATTAAAGACACTTGAGCAGTTGTACTTATCAATAAAATGTTCATACACGTAGTCAAAATTTATTGAAAAACCATGCTCTGATACCACTAAAACATGTCACACCTTACCCCTCCGTAAGGCATAACATGATCCCGTAGAATACTTAATGAACTACCGAACTTCACCTACTGATAACTCATTAAGTACCCTACAAGGGATTTTAAAACAATTTTCTTACATTTTGGAAGTGGTGAGGATTTTGATAGGAATTAAAAACCATTTTTTCAAAGTTTAAATACTAGTAAAAATTTTTGTCCATTTTAATTTTGCCGCAAATTTTATAAAAATTTTGACAGAGTTCCCTCTGTATTTTGAGAAACCAGTTCTTCAAAGACCTGTAAAAAGCACTTCCAAAAGTTTTCCACAACTCCCAATCTCCAAGTAAAACTCAAATCAACCCAATTCAAATCACTTCAAAGCAATTTCCACAATTTAATCAAATTTGGTCATCACAAAATTTTTAATACTTCATTAACAAGGCATAAAGCAGAAAATTCATATTTACAAATATTAAATTTACAGAAGCAAACTGAAAATAATATTATTACAATTTATTTACAACTGCTCAATTTACATTGATACTTATGACATTACAGTATTTACATCAAAATAACCATAAGGGTATAAAACAATACCCGTACGAAAGGGATCAAGAAGTTATTGTTAATCCCGCAGCTCACTCTGCTGCTTTCTCCTTGCTCTTATCTGCGACAGTAAATTAAACTATCGCTGAGTATAAACATACTCAGTGGTGCACAATACAAATTTAAAATACAACAAATAAATCATTCATTGCCAAACACAATTTAAATATTTCTCAGTCACATTTTGCAAATATCAAAGTCCATAATGACACCATTTTGTCAAATAATCCATTAAACACAGTTTAGTCAAACAATTTCATAATCACAATGTTGCCAAAGTCATACACAACTTAAGTCATGACACAAAATTTCCTATCAATGCCACGTTGTACACCATGACAAAGCAATCTCAACCCCATTAATCGAAATCAATGAGGGAGGTGGCTAGCTAGCTAATGAGTACTCATTCGATCTACAACCTCAACTGGCAAGCCAGAGAGGGAGGAAAATAAATGATCTCAACCCCATAAATGAAGGAGGAAATGTGATACTGTCATGCTAAGTGTGAATCCAAAATCAATTTAAAACAATTATTTTCAATAATTTATGAGAGATCCCAAACAATTTTCAAAGTCATTTTTGTATTCACAAAGTGGCAACACAATTCATAAATAACACAGCGATTTCATAAAGTATAGCAACTCAAATTTTCAATTGGAAAACAATTACATAAATTTATTGTGCATAAACCTGACTGGAGTCGCCTCTAGGCCTTGACTCAGTCTCTCCGAGCTTCCAAGTCTTTTTCAGTTGAAACACACAATTTCATAGTGTTTCAGTACCATAACTTAACATAAGTCCAAAAATAAATTTAACTTCACTTTAACTAGCTCTATTGCGTTAAATTCGACGTTCTCAAAGTTTTTGTGTTTCGGGTTACTATTCACTATACTATTCAAGTCAAATTGTTGACTTTTCAAGGCTTAATAGGTATGGGAACTCCAACTTCACCGACATACCACATTTTGGTCATTAAATTTGTTGGTTTTGGTCATTTTCTCAAAGCTTAAGTCCTTCAAGCAAAATTGTTAAATTTTCAGTTTTGGTGCTCCTAGTTGCACTGTTCCATTGGTCAATCTACTGTTGGAATTTGGCAAATCTTTCTTCATAGAAAATGTTCCTTATTGTCTTAAGTTTATTCTCATTTTTTGATCACCCCAATTGGAGTTTTTTAGCTCAAGTTATGGCCATTTGAACTAGGGCTGCCGGATTGGACACAACCTAGATTTTCTGGGCAAATTTTGGTGCTGGCAGATTTGAGTCACCAACTTGGGGTGGCCAAATGGCTTGGTTGCTGGAAGAATTTGGACTTGTGTTCTTCATGAAAGTTTTAGGTCTATATCCCACCTAACCACTGGTAAAATTTCAGGTCAATTTGACCTGCCTAGCTCGAGTTATGACCTAATGAACAAACACTGTTCATTTGGTCAGTTTGTACAGTGGCAGACTGCACTTATCCAACTTTGGTCAATTTGTTCACTAGGTTTTGGTCACTTTTTGAGCATGGTTCCTGAATGAAAATTGTGTCATTTTATGTCTATTTTCATCCCAATTGGTGCCATATCAATTGGACTTGTAAAATTTCAGTTTTGGTCCTTCAAAGTTGGCTTGGTCATGCTGCCAGCAGCATGACCATACAACCTCCGAATTCAGCTTCCATTCCAACAATTCAAACACAACTCATTTGGTCACAATTGACCATTATTTCACTTCATAATAGGTTAAAGATATCATTTGCTCATTTCTCACATTTTTTGTTCACAAACCCTAATATTCAAAACCCTAACTCATCCATCTCATGCATTTAATCACAATTAGTGCTCTTAATCCTAACCATTCAACTAAATAAGGTTTTTAAACTCATTCAAATCCATCAAACCATACAAAATCATACTCCCCTTCAACAGGCCAAAATTTCAGTTTGGTCCTCCCCCCCATATTTTTATTTCATTTTATTAGTTTTTAAGCTCATTTCAACAACTAATGATGCATTTAATTAACTAATTGATAGTTAAGAGACTAACCTTTGCTTAGATCCTCAAATCTCAATCTTTTGTTCTCCTTTTTTCTTTCAATCTTCTTCTTAAGTTGAGATTACAAGCTCTAGTAAGGTTTTTAGGGGAGTTATTAAGATTAAGTGGAGAAATTAAAGCTTGAGTGCAAGCTTTAATGGAGAAATTCTCATGGAGGAACTATGGAGAAGGTGGGGCGGCACAAGGGAAGAAGAAGGGCTAAAATGTTTTTTATTTCTTTTCTTTTATAAATTTGGCTTATGGAAGACCACAAAATCTAATTTAATAAATAATTTAATTAATTTTTTTATGGCATCATGCATGAGGTCATGCATGATGTCATCACCTTTTTACTTTTTTATTTTCCTCTTTTTTTTTTTTAAATTTTTCTATTAGTTCTTTAATTTAATTCTCGATTCTGAAATTTTCTTTTCTCCGATTTTATTTGACAGTTAGGTCAGGAGTCAGCTCTAGGGGTCAATTGACCAAATTGCCCCTCGCCGGTTCATCCCGATTTGCAAATAATTCCATATTTCTTCCGCTCACGACCTAATTATTTGGTAGCTTAACAGTTCTATTTCGTGATTTTCTCTTTTCCACTGTGTTCATAAGGGTCCTAAGGACCGCAGCGTCACAGTTTACGGTTCAAAATTTGAGTTTAAATCGACTTCGATGCGTTCAAGGAGGTCACCCATCGTGACTCTCCGCTCGTTTAACTTCTTATGTTACGCTTTTTCTTATTTATACTTAACTAATTCAACATTACTAATTATTTGTGTTTATGGCTTTTCAAATTGTCTTAAGTGTGGCCCTAATCCCATTAATTGTCCGGACCGACACCGGTCACCGGAATAGTGAAATATACCAGGCTATGCAACGGGGGTGTTACAATACTGCATTTTCTTGCAATTTGCTGGATTTCAGGATACTAGTTTGACCTAGCCGGACGACTTAGTTCCCTCAGTTTTTGTGTTTTGGTCAAAACTATAAACTTGTAGATCTATGTCTTATGGAACGCGGGGCAAAATTTCAGGTCATTCTGAGTTATGTAGACCAACTTATGGCCATTTTACTATTTCTGGTCAAATTGCACAAAAATTGGTCATTTTAGGTCACTTTAGGTCATTTTAGGTTCGGCAAGTTTTTGGACCCGAACTTGTGCAAGTTGTTTGACTTGCTTATGGTCATTTCTGGGCTTTGGTGTCTTCATAAGACTTGTAGATATGGGTCTTAACTATTCATGGTTAAACTTTCAGGTCAATTGGACCTATTTTGAGTGAGTTATGGCCTAAACACTAACTTCTACCCAAATGGTCAATTTTCAGGCCTCATTTGCACTTAATCCGGATTTGGTCATTTTTCAAGCTACCTTGCAAGCAGAATTTTGGCAAGCTTTCTTCATGAAAGTTGGCACATTTTGTGCCTCGTTTCACCTCCAATTGGTCTCATACCAATTGGAGCCACACAATTAAAGTTATAGGCCTAAAACACAAACTACCTTATTGCATTTCTTTCACACATCAAGGATCACTCCTAACACTTACCAAACTCAACATTCAAGCCCATTTTGGTTATACCATAACCTAAACATAATTTCACAACATATTATAGGTCATTTTGGCAGCTTACAATTACATTCAATGTGCACCAATAAGTGCAGAATTTGTCCAACTCAATTTACAACAATTCAATCACCAATTCATGCTCATTTACATGTCCAACTTCACACCATCATACATGCACTCAAACTGCCATAACCACTATCATAATTCAACATCATTATTTCATAAACCAAGCATGAATTCCAGCATTTCCTCGAGAGTTAACAAACTGCCACAATGGTACATTTACATTTCATTAATTTCCAAGCTTTAAATTTCATTTCACATTTACATATACTAAGTATACATCACCCAAACAATTTCCTACACAATATACATTTAATCAATCATTTAATTCACCATTTACAAGCAAAAATAAATTGCCTTCAAGGTGTTTCCATGGCTGCGAAAAGGACACATCCCCATTTAAACATCAAACCTTAAAAATCTCTCCACAATTCAAGTACCCATAACCTCCTCATAAACTTTAATGAAGCACTAATAAAAAATACATACTTACCACTTTGGAAACTCTTCAAAACTTCACCAAAACTTGATCTTCTTGCTGCCTATCTACTGCCCATGGTGTGAGGATTAACTTTAATGAAGGGAAGTGGAGAGAAAGAAGCTTGGATCACCCTTGCATGGAGCTCCAAAACCATGCGGCAATGGAGTTCTTCCCTTCTCCATTTTTTGCTGAATTTTGAGAAATGAGGAAGATGAAAATCTGTTGGTCTATGATGAAGATTAAATGGTCCACTTTAATGAGTTAGTGGAGCACTATTGCAAGTTTAATGTTAATTTATTCAAAAGTTTCAATTTCCCACATTTAACTCCCCATTTTTACTATTTACATTAGGTACCCCTAAATTATTTTTTCATTATATTTTCCAAGTGTAATATTATTTATTTTTGATGGACATTTAGGTCAAAAGACAACTCGGGGTGTCAAATGACCACAATGCCCCTGTTCGGGTTGCATTCCCGATTTTTCGGTAACACCGGGTTTTGTCCGTTTTTCGATTTCTCACTTTTCTTTGTACTAATTATTTAATTTTTCTTTGATATTTCTAATGGTATTTGTACTTCAATTGGTGTCTATTTAAATCCTAAAAATATTTTCCAAGGTTCCCCGCGGTCCAGGACTAGTCAATGGTCCACGCCGTGACTTCCCGGTGTGGTCACCCATCGCTAGGGTTCTCGGCTCGCTTAACTTGGTTACATTTCTTTGCTATTATTTTTTTCTTTGTTTTTCTTGTATTTTCTTTTCTTGTATTTCATTATTTTATGTCTCCTCAATCATAACGAAGTGTAGTTCTAGGCATCCTAGCTGTCCGGACAACACTGGCCATCGGAACAGTAGAACGCACTACCGAACATAGGGGTGTTACATAATAACCTAGTCAAGCATCTATAGTGAGATATAAAACGATATCACAATCCTTTTAGTGAGCATAAATCACAATATAATTTGATTCAAAGTCAATTCCAATATCCAATAATTTTTATGCTCATCACAATTCAAATCATAAATTTGCATTTTTCCATGAAAATTACCATCACAATTCAAAACATGTTCTATCACAATTTTTCAAAACAAAATTTATTCAATCCATAACAATGCTTAATACTTGTGGAAATACCATTTCACAAAGCTAAATTCATACATACTATAACAATTTTCAATAATCATTGAATTAAATCCAATGCTTGTTAAAAATAATACATAAGAAAAGTATGTCATTTAATCATATGAAATATTTAAACAAAATCAGTTAAAAACTAGTTGTGCACAAACCTCTGATAACCGTCTCTTGGTCTTGACTCAGTGTTTCCTTCCCTCTCCCTGAGTCTTTGCTAACTGAGAAACACAATTTGAAGTGTTTCAATACTTAATTAAACTGTCTCTAACAATAATGTTTGATAACTAATTCACTAAATTCTAATATTTGCTTAGTCAACCTAATATGTCGACCCTCGATGCATTCTAAGTAAATTAGGTTTTAATGTTACCAATATGTCACATTTGTAGCCTTTTAGCATTGGTACATGTTACCAAATTCATTTCCATGTATATTGCATTTTATTGCAATTTGTCAGATTCTGGTATACCAATTTGACCTAGCCGGACGACCTAGTTCCCTCGGTTTTCGAGTTTCGGTCAAAACTACAAACTTTTAAATCTATGTCTTATGAAACGCGGGGCAAAATTTCTGGTCATTCTAGGTTATGTAGGCCAAGTTATGGTCATTTTACTATTGCTGGTCAAATTGCACCAAAATTGGTCATTTTAGGTCACTTTAGGTCATTTTAGGTTCGGCCAGTTTTTGGACCTGAAATTGTGCAAGCTGTTTGACTTGCTTATGATCATTTCTGGGCTTTGGTGTCTTCATAAGACTTGTAGATATGGGTCTTAACTATTCATGGTTAGAATTTCAGGTTAATTGGACCTGTGTTGAGTGAGTTATGTCCTAAAAACTACCTGCTGCCCAAATGGTCAATTTTCAGGCCTCATTTGCACTTAATCCGGATTTGGTCATTTTTCAAGCTATCTTGCAAACAGAATTTTGGCAATCTTTTTTCATGAAAGTTGGCACATTTTGTGCCTAGTTTCACCTCCAATTGGTCTCATACCAATTGGAGTCACACACTTAAAGTTATAGGCCTAAAACTCAAATTGCCTTATTGAAATTCTTGCATACACATCAAGCATCACTTTTAACACTCACCAAACTTAACCTTCAAACCAATTCTGGTTGTGCCACAATCTAAAAATAATTTATAATATATTATAGGTCATTTTGGCAGCTTAGAATTACATTCAATGTGCACCAACAAGTGCAGACTTTGTCCAACTCAATTTATAATAATTCAATCACCAATTCATGCCCATTTACATGTCCCACTTTACACCACAATACATACACTCAAACTGCCATAACAACCAACATATTTCAACACCATTATTTCATAAACCAAGCATGAATTCCAGCATTCCTCAAGAGTTAACAAACTGCCACAATGGTACATTTACATTCCATTAATTTCCAAGCTTTAAATTTCATTTCACATTTACATATACCAAGTATACATCACCCAAACAATTTCCTACACAATATACATTTAATCAATCATTTAATTCACCATTTACAAGCACAAATAAACTGCCTTCAAGGTGTTTCCATGGCTGCCAAAAGTACACACTCCCATTCAACATCAAACCTCAAAAATTTCTCCATAAATCAAACACCCATAACCTCCTCACAAACTTTAATGAAGCACTAATAAAAAATACATACTTACCACTTTGGAAACTCTTCAAAACTTCACCAAAACTTGATCTTCTTGCTGCCTATCTACTGCCCATGGTGTGAGGATTAACTTTAATGCAGGGAAGTGGAGAGAAAGAAGCTTGGATCACCCTTGCATGGAGCTCCAAAACCATGCGGCAATGGGGTTCTTCCCTTCTCCATTTTTGGCTGAACTTTAAGAAATGAGGAAGATGACAATCTGCTAGTCCATGATGAAGATTAAATGGTCCACTTTAATGAGTTAGTGGAGCACTATTGCAAGTTTAATGTTAATTTTTTCAAAAGTTTCAATTTCCCACATTTAACTCCCCATTTTTGCTATTTACATTAGGTACCCCTAAATTAATTTTTCATTATATTTTACAAGTGTAATATTATTTATTTTTTATGAACATTTAGGTCAAAAGACAACTCGGGGTGTCAAATGACCACAATGCCTCTGTTCGGGTTGCATTCCCGATTTTTCGGTAACACCAGGTTTTGTCCGTTTTCTGATTTCACACTTTTCTTTGTACTAATTAATTAAATTTTCTTTGCTATTTCTAATGATATTTATATTTCAATAAATATTTATTTGAGTCCTAAAAATATTTTTCAGGGTTCCCCGCGGTCCAGGGCTAGTCAACGGTCCACGCCGTGACTTCCCGGTGCGGTCACCCATCGCTAGGGTTCTCGGCTCACTTAACTTGATTATATTTCTTTGCTATTATTTTTCCTTTGTTTTTCTTGTATTTTCTTTTCTTATATTTCATTATTTAATGTCTCCTCACTCATATCGAAGTGTAGTTCTAGGCATCCTAGCTGTCCGGACAACACTGGTCACCGGAACAGTAGAACGCATTACCGAACATAAGGGTGTTACATTCTATCATCGATATCTGATTGGAAATCAGAATCAGTATAACCATCCAATTGCAAGTTACCATGTAACACCCCTCACCCGTCTACAGTGTAGCCAAGCAAGGCGTGTCACACGGAGTGCCGGAGCACCTAATCTTATACGTTTTCATTATAGTTCTTGATTTATTTGTTCAAAAAATTTGTCTGAGGTTTAGGCTATTTTTACTTTTATCATATAACTAATTTGGAAATTTCAAACATTTTAATAACAATCCGGCAGTGTGTCGGCTGTAACTTGCACTAACAGTTCTTCTAAACTTGCCAAAAACAATTTCAATATATACTCAAATTCATAACTCAGATTATCTCAAAGCATTCTCAACAGTTTCTCAAATTCAGATTCAGTCTCAAAATTTCTTAAACTCAATCTCATTCTGAATCATTATGATTAGATATTCAACTCAAATATCAAAATTCTTATATTTCATTAACTTATACAAATTTGCCAATTAAGTACATAAATTTATCAAGTACAGGATAGACAAATGAAATTACAGTTACTAATTCACATTACAATAAAAGCAGTAATTATAATGTACAGATTAGAAAATATGCTTAAAATGATCCCTATCTACATGCATTGCTGAGCAGGTGACAACCTTGAACTCTTCTGACATTTCTGCAGATCTGGACTCCAAAAATCTCAGTCGACAGTCTACTAGTTTATCCTTCTGTACCAGCATGAGGAAACAATTCCATCGCGCTAAGCATTTCTGCTTAGTGGTGCAATAGTATAACAATAAATAATATATATAAATAAAGAAAGAAATAAATCATAATTCGGATATCCAGGAATCAATTATTCTATTTGTATTGTATTTTAAGTCTCTACGGTTCTGCATATTGTATATTTGTTATGTTTCTATTGCTAATCTCTTTTTCTCATTTCATTCAATGCTTAACTTAACTGCCTGAATTGAATAATGTTTTAATTGACTGCCCGTGTAGCCTATACACTGACTAGACTAGATAAACCGATATATTAGCACTAGGCACCTAGTACCTCAGGCCGTCACACCATCGGTCACAAAGTGTCTCCTAGTGTGCAAACAGTGTGGCTAAAAAGCCATATAATCAATCAGGCATTAAGCCGAGTATAATAACACAATCTGTATAGCCATAGGCTATTAAAATCATAATATGGCGTACTAAGCCATAAAACACAATATGATGTAAATCCATTTACAGAACAGCTGTCAGAATCCTATTGGCATGCCAACCTATCCAAACTAGTCAACTAGGCAAACTAAGATATATTACAAGATTAAATATTTATTTTTAGGGTTTACTGGTCATTATACCATTCACTGGTCAATGAAAATGTTGACCTTTTCATGCATCATGCATAAGTTGATTCTAGTATCAACATATCACAATTTGCATTTCAATATGCTACCAATATAGTGAAATTTACAATTCTCACAAGTTGGCATTTATTGCCAATTTACTTCAAGGCTTGATTGTATGTTAATGTCAAATTTTCAGTTTTAGTATGCTAGATTGGTCTAGCTTAAATTCCTATTTCTCTTGGCTTTTAGCTTTTGGTCAAAGAAGCAAAATTGTAGCTCTATGTCTTATTGCATTCTGGGCAAATTTTCAGGTCATTCTGAGTTGTATAGACTAAGATATGGTCAATTTACTAAAGCTGGACAGATTGCACCTTTAGTGTAAAATTTGGTCAATTTTAGGTAACTTTTAGATTTGGCAGTTTTGGAACCCGAATTTGTGCAAGCTATTTGACTTGGTTCTAGCCATTTCTGGGCTATGGTGTCCTCATAAGAATTGTAGCTCTATGTCTAATCTATCCATGGTAAAAATTTCAGGCCAATTAGATCTGTTTTGAGTGAGTTATGGTCATCCTAATGACTACTGTTTATATAGTCAAAAATTTAGGTTTGCAAGGTTGCCATTCCGGATTTGGTCATTTTTAAGGTCAATTTCTAGGTAGAATTTTGGCAACATTTCTACATGAAAGTTGGCCTATTTGGTGTCTAGTTTCACCCCCCATTGGCCTCATACTAATTGGGTTCACATTTTTGCACTTATAACCTAATTTATGTGCTGCCAACGTACACAACCTGCATTTGAACATCACACTTCCAATTTTGACAATCCTCCTCCTCCCAATACTTCAACATTTAATCATGGCACTTTTATATATATTGTACACAATTCTAGCAAGCATTCTGGGTAGAACACTCAAGTGCTCAATGCACACAATACACCATTAATGTTTAACAATTACTTTAACCCAAATTCAATGTACAACAACACATATATCACACATACACTTCCATGGCAATTACACAAACTGCCCACCATTCAACACCATCATATTTCATTGATAAATTTAATAAACTCACACACAAATTCATGGCATTTAAGGTTGCCCAACATGGCAGTTTACTAAAGCATCAAAGTCCCACTATTAAACCCTTAATTCAAGCACTAACATATACATACTTGGATATTAACTTACTACAACTTCCATTTGAGTTAGTCAACCTTAATTCCCATCCATTAAATATAAGAATAAGTCACTAACCATGCATTTTCATGGCTACCAAAACTAAGGTTCACCAATACTCAATCATTTCCTCAATTTTTCTTAGCAATTCAACTTACCCAAAGCTCAACACAAGGATTAGTGAAGGAAAATGGAAAAATTAAGCACTAACCTTTATTTGGAGCTTGCTAAACCACACCAAAACTCTTCCTTTTTGTTCCCCATAATTTACCCAAGGTGTGTGGACCACTTTTAATGAAGTGAGTTACAAGAACCATGGCTTGAAGATGAGGATTGAAGCTCTTGCATGTGGCCGGGCATGGAGGATTTAGGGAGAAGGACCATTCGGCCATGGATGGTGAAATGAAGGAAATGAGATTTTTAAGTGATGGAACATGTCCATATGTACTTATATACTCCACTAACTTTAGGTTAATTAATATAATATACTCCACTAACTTTAGGTTAATTAATATAATAAGTAAAGTTTCATTATTTCAATTAATCCCCCCTCATTTTTCTTTAATTATATTACCTATGTAATTTCTTCTTTTTATGGGGTTTTGAAAGTTATTACCACTCATTTTTTTAATGGAAATTTAGGTCAAAGGTCAACTCTAGGTATCAAATGAACAAAATGCCCCTCTTCGGGTCAAATTCAGACTTTTCCGGTAACACCGATTTAATCCTTGTTTCACCAATTTTCTTAAATTTTTGTTTTTATTTGTACTGACTTACTAATTTTTCCTTGACATTTTAATTGTCATTTATACCTCAGTAGACCTTTAATTATGTCCCGAAAATACTTTCCCGAGTTCCCCGCGGTCCAGGGCTAGTCAACGGTTCTTGCCGTAACTTCCCCGTGTGGTCACCCATCGCTATGGGTTCAGCTCGTTTAACTTGGTCACATTTTATCTCTTTTATTTTTCCTTAATTTTTCTCATTACATATTTCATTATTTTATGCTTCCTCACTGTCAATTAAGTGTAGTTCCAGACATTTCGACTTTTCGGGGGCAGGCATTAGTCATTGGAATAGTGGAACATACAGACTACGTAAAGTGAGGATGTTATACACCACCTCTATATATCAAGAATAAATCCTTAGTTCTTCTCAAGTACTTAAAGATATTCTTGACAGCTATCCAGTGTTTCAAACCTGGATTGGATTGATACCTGCTAGTCAAACTAACAGCATATGCGATATCCGGCCTAGTACACAACATTGCATACATCAAACTTCCAATAGTAGAAGCATATGGAATCCTGACCATTTTATCTCTTTCTTCAGGTGTCTTTAGAGACATCTCTTTAGAAAGGTGGATACCATGTCTCACTGGTAACAATCCTCTCTTGGAATCAAGCATGTTAAACCTCTTTAACACCTTTTCCAAGTATAGACTTTGGGATAAACCAATTATTCTTTTCGCTCTATCTCTATAGATGCGAATCCCAAGAATATAGGTTGCCTCCCCGAAGTCTTTCATGGAGAATGTATTTGACAATCATACCTTTATAGTTGTCAACATACCTGTGTCATTACCTATTAATAGAATATTATCCACATATAAGACAAGGAAAGTGATAGCACTATCACTAACCTTCTTATATACACATGGCTCATCCTCATTTTTGATAAAACCAAATGACTTAATGGCTTCATCAAAATGGATGTTCCAACTCCTCGAAAGTTGTTTTAACCTATAAATGGAACGCTTTAGCTTGCGCACTTTGGAACCATCTTGGGATTCAAAACCCCTAGATTGTTCCATGAAAATATTTTCTTCAATGTATTCATTGAGAAAAGTTGTTTTGACATTCATCTGCCAAATCTCATAATCATAGTATGTAACTATTGATAATAGAATCTTAATTGATTTAAGCATGGCAATAGGCAAGAAAGTCTCCTCATAGTCGATTCATTGCCTTTGGCGAAACCCTTTCGCTACTAGCCTTGCCTTATAGGTCTCTACCTTTCCATCAAAACCAATTTTCTTCTTGAAAATCTATTTGTTCCCTATAGGTACAATACCTTCAAGTGGGTCAACAAGATCCCAAACTTGATTCTTATATATGGAATCAATCTAGGATTTCATAGCATTAATCCATTTTGAAGAGTCTATATATGATATAGCTTCTTCATAGGTAAGTGGATCATCTCCATGATCTACTTCTTCATAAGTAGACAACTCTTGTTCTTCTTCATGAAGGAAACCATATCTCACTGGTGGGTGAGATACCCTGGTTGTTCTACGAGGAACAGCTGTAGATGTTTCATCAATAGGTGTAGGTTGACTAGATGGATCTATATCCATCTGATCTATTGGTTGGTCAGAATTCTCCAATTCCAAGTCTATTTGCCTTCCTTTGTCTCCTTCTTGAACAAACGGTTGTTCAAGAAATGTGGCATCTCTACTTATCACAACCTTTTGTGATGTAGGAAAATAAAAATAATATCCAAAACTATATTTCGGATATCCAACAAATCGACCCTTTTCTGATCTGGTTTCCAATTTATTAGTGTTTAGCTTTTTGATATAAGCTGGACAACCCTAAATCTTAACATGCTTAAGACTTGGTTTTCTTCCATTCCATATCTCATAAGGTGGAAGATACTGATTTTGATGGAATCCTATTCAGAATATATAAAGCTGATTCTAATGCAAATCCCCAAAAGGAGATTGGCATATTAGTATAGCTCATCATACTACGTACCATATCAATAGGGTACGATTTCTTCTTTCAGATACACCATTCAGTTGTGATGTTCCTGGAGGAGTCAACTGGGAAACAATGCCATGTTCTTTCAAGTATTCATCAAATTCAGTACTCAATTATTTACCTCCTCGATCTGATCAAAGAGCTTTAACACTTTTTCCTGTTTGATTTTCTACATCAAATTTAAATTCTTTTAAATTTTCAAAGGATTCATGTTTGTATTTCATCAAACACAAATACCCAAACCTCGATTTATCATCTGTAAAGGTAATAAAGTAATGAAAACCACCTCTAACTATTTCCTTAAATGGACCACATACATCATTATGTATTAGTTCCAAAATATTTTCAGCTCTTAGTCCTTGTCCAATAAAGGGTGATCTAGTCATTTTGCCCTGAAGGCAATATTCACAAGTTGGAGTAGGCTTAGAGCCCAATGAGGATAAAATCTCCATTTTCTCCAGTTTTGCAATCCTATCTTCTATGACATGACCTAATCTTAAGTGCCAAATATATTTTGAACTTGAGTTGAATTTCATCATGGCATTACATTCTTTTAGATTGCTTGCATTAGATTTGTATTTAACATAATTATCTACATAATAAAGTCCATCATGCATATAATATGAACCAACATATTTATTTCCAAAATAAATATTGCAAACATCATTTATGAACTGAAATTCATAACCATCTCTAGTCAAACTAGATATAGAAATGATGTTCTTAAAAGGCATCAGGTACATGCAAAACCTTATTTAAATACAAAAACATGTCCACACATGTATAAAGATTTAGATCCTATGGCTAAGGCTTCAATAGTTGAGCCATTGCCAACTCGGAGTCTAATATCTCGTTACTGCATGCTGGTACTACTTGCTATACTCTTGGCAGTTTCTATTACTGTGCCTATCCTTCTAGCAATGAAAACATTTTTCTTTGCCTCCATCAGCTTTAGTCTTCCCTTTTAGCTATTTTCTTGGAAGGACCAGGAATTTGAGATTTCTTTTTCTTATTGCCCTTCTTCTTGTTCGACTTTCCAGCAGAAGAAGATGCAATCAAAGCTACCTCTTTTCCTTTATTGCCCGGTATATGTTTTTGGGTAATAATCAGCATGTTAATTAGACTAGCCAAGGTGTATTCCTGCTTAGTCATATGGAAATTTGTCACAAAATTCCCAAATGACTCAGGAAGGGACTGAAGGATCAAATTCGTCTACAGTTGGAAATCCATGTTAAAGTCAAGATGTTCCAACTGCTCAATCAACTGAATCATCTTGTGGACATGATCCCTAACATTTTGTCCCTCAGACATCCTCATGCGGAACAGCTGCCTAGATATCTCATACCGAGCATTCCTACTATGCTCACCATACAACTCTTGTAGGTGAAGGAGGATCTCACTCACACTCTGCATGTTCTCATGCTGCTTCTGTAACTCATTACTCATAGAAGCAAGCATGTAACACTTAGCTCTCATATCATGCTCCTTCCACTTGTCCAAAGTTTCATGTTCCTCTTGAGTGGCCTCTAGAGGTAAGGGACCAGGAACATTTGAGTTTAGAACATATCTTATATGTTCAAGGTTCAGGACAAGTTTCAAATTTCTTAACCAATCAGATAGATTAGGTCCTGTCAACCTATTGAGATCAAGTATGCTTGCAAGGATATTGGATAATGGTGGTTGTTCTGTGCTCATTATTTTCAGAAAATTAACTGCAAAAAATAACCAGATTAATTAGTAAATGTATTATGTAATTAACTAAAATGATTATTGTCACACCCTACCCCTCCGTAAGGCATAATATGATCCCATAGTATACCTAATGAATTACCAACTTCGTCTACTGATAACCCATTAAATACACTACAAGGGATTTTAAACCTTTTCTTACTTCTTTTTACATTGGTGAGCACTATTTACAGGTGTTAAATTTTTTTTTTTTTAACTAAAGTGAAACCAGATAATACATTTGAAGAATTAATAATTTCTGTAAAAATTTTGGTAGAGTGCCATCTGTATTTTGAATAAAACAGTTCTTCAAAAACCTGTAAAAAAGCACTTCAATTATTTTGTTCAATCCCCAAACTCCAATATTCAATCAACACAATAAGTTTCTCAATAATTGTAACTCAAAGTCACAATAATTTTTCAGTGTTTTTAAAAGCTGAGATAAAAGAATATATCATAATGTTTACAAACCAAAATAATTTACAAATTTAGTTTACAACTTTAATGTACAATTTTAATTTACAACTGCTCAAAACCAAGAACAATATATACATACAGTGAACATACATTACAATACAAAATGCAAACTATGGTATACTCAATATACCTGATGAACTCTCAATGAAGCACTAGCAGCTTAGTCTGCTGCCCTGTCAGTCTGTCTACCTGCGACAGCAATGAAAAGCTATCGCTGAGCCAATGTCTCAGTGGTGCACAACATTAACAAAATACAACTTTAAAACATAAATCACAAGTTATATAAATAGTGGATACTTAAAACCATAGTTAAATTCAAAGACAGTGAATGTTATAAAGAATTTAAACTCCATTTCATAATATCACAATAAATATCAATAAATCACACACACAGCTTAATCATGTTCCAAAGTCCAATTCATCCGAAAAGCCGATGGCTAATGAGGAATAACATAGCTAGCTAGCAATAATATGAGTACTCATTTTATTCGTCCTTAACAGGCACACACCTCAACACTTCATCCAGAGAGGAAATTCAAAGTCAATTCATCCCACTAGACAAGCTAGCGAAAAATTCAATCAATATACATGATAGCTGTGGTTTCAAACCATTTACAATGTTTTTCAAGCAATAAGTATCCATCAAATATCATTAAGATAATTTTTCACAATTTAAACAATAATAGACAATTTGTCATAATTCATTTCAATTGAAAATTCAAAAGAATTAACTGTTGTGCACAAACCTCTAATAAATGTCTCTTGGCTCTGACTCAGTGTTTCCTTCCCCTTCCCTGAGTCTTTGCTAACTAAAACACACAATTTGAAGTGTTTCAGTACTCATTTAAACCATCTCTAACAATAAGGCTTAATAATTAATTTATTGATTTCTATTATTTTCCTTAGTTAACCTAAAATGTTGACCCTCGATGCACTCTAAGTGGATTAGGTTTAATGTTACCAATACATCACATTTTATAGCCCTTTAGTGTTGGTATATGTTACCAATTTCATTTCCAAGTATATTGCATTTTATTGCAATTTGTCAGATTTCGGTATACTAATTTGACCTAGCCGGATGACCTAGTTCCCTTGGTTTTCGGGTTTCGGTCCAAACTAAAAACTTGTAGGTCTATATCTTATTGCACGTGGGGCAAAATTTCAGGTCATTCTGAGTTGTGTAGACCAAGTTATGGTCAATTTACCAATGTTGGATAGAATGCACCAAAAAGGTAACTTTAGGTCATTTTTAGGTCACTTTTGGTTCGGCTAGTTTTTAGACCTGAACTTGTGCAAGCTATTTGCTTGGTTTAGGCCATTTTTGGGCTTTTGTGTCTTCATAAGAATTGTAGATATATGTCTCAAATATTCATGGTAAAATTTTTAGGTCAATTGGACCTGTTTTGAGTGAGTTATGGCCAAAACACTAACTGCTACCCAAATGGTTAATTTTCAGGTTTTCAGAGCACTAATCCGGATTTGGTCATTTTTCAAGTCACCTTCTAGGCAGAATTTTGGTAAGCCTACTTCATGAAAGTTGGCACATTTTGTGCCTAGTTTCACCTCCAATTGGTCTCATGCCAATTAGAGACACACACTTAAGGTTCTAAGCTAAAACACATACTGCCCTATTATAATTTGTTCATCTTTTACCAATTACACATCCTATGCTTACCAAGTTCACTCTTCCATGCCAATTCTGGTTTGTACCATAACATAAACACATTTAGCAACACATTTTTGGTCATTTTGGTAGATTGTAACCACTCTCAATATACACCTTATAACTCAGAATTTTTCCAAGTCCAATTACAACAATTAAAGTCCCATTTACCACAATTCAACCACATGAACATACCTCATTTCCATGTCCAAATTCTAACAATTAAACACACACACATGCTGCTATCTATGACAACATAATTCAACAATATTTCATGAACTCAAACACTTCAATCTTCTTCATGAGGCTGCCACAAGTTTACACATGCCCATCAATTTCCATTTAAATAATTTTTCAAGCTTCCAATCAAACCTTACATATGGAATTCAACTACAATACAATCAAACATTTAAATCATCATTCAAACCACTATTTACATGCAATAATAAGCTGTTCTTATTGAGGTTCCATGGCTGCCAAAATGTACATTTCCACTAATTCATCAAACTTCAAAAATCCTTCCATAAATCAACTACCCACAACACCCATTCAAAGTTTAATGAAACAAGAAATAAAAATACATACTTACCACTTTTGAAATTCTTCAAAACCTCACCAAAAATTAACTTTCTTGCTGCCTATCTACTTCCCAAGTTGTGTAGAACAACTTTAGTGAAGGAAAATGCAAGGATCATGGCTTGAAGATGGAAGAGTGGAGCTTGCATGCAATTCAACCATGGAGGTTTGAGAGCATTTCAATTTTGGCTGGTTTTGCAAAGTGAGGAAGATGAAGGCATATTCTATCCATATGTTGATTAAATGTCCACTTAAGTGGAGTTAGTGGAGCACTAATAGGATTAAAAGTATTTTTTTATGTTAAACTTTCCAATTTTTCATATTTTCCTCCTATCTTTTGCTATTTAGATTATGTACCACTATTTTAATTTTTCATGACATTTTCCAAGTGTAATATCATTTATTTTTAATGAAAATTTAGGTTAAAAGACAACTCGGGGTGTCAAATGACCACAATGCCCCTGTTCGGGTAGCAATCCCGATTTTTCGGTAACACCGAGTTTTGTCGTTTTCTCGATTTCTCATTTTTCTTTGTACTAATTAATTAATTTTTCTTTGATATTTCTAATTTTATATTTCAATAACCATTTATTTATGTCCTAAAAATATTTTCCAGGGTTTCTAGTGGTGCAAGGTTTGTCAACGGTCCACGCTGCAACTTCCCAGTGCGGTCACCCATCGTTAGGGTTCTTGGCTCATTTAACTTGGTTACATTTCATTGCTATTATTTTTCCTTTGTTTTTCTTGTATTTTCTTTTCTTGTATTTCATTATTCTATGTCTCCTCACCAATAGTTAAGTGTAGTTCTAGGCATCCTAGTTATCTGGACAACACTGGTCACAGAAACAGTATAACGCACTACCGAACATAGGGGTGTTACAATTCTTCCCCCCTTAAAATAAATTTTGCCTCGAAATTTTACCTGGCATCAGTTTCTGAACAACTGTGGGTGTTGTCTTCTCATGTGCTCTTCACATTTCCAAGTAGCTTCCTGGCCTGAATGTTGGTTCCACAGCACTTTAACTAGGTGTATCTATTTATTCCTCAGCTGCTTCACCTCATATGCCAGAATTTCTATGGGTTCTTTCTCATATGAGAGGTCTGGATTTACCCCAATCTCTTCAACTGATAGTACATGAGATGGGTCAGATCTGTACCTCCTTAACATGGACACATGGAAGACACTGTGCATCCTTTCTAGCTCTGGATGTAATGCTAACCGAGGATTCAGTTTCCCTTTTCTGCCAAATCTCATAATCCTCTTCTAAGGAGAAACTTTGAGGAATACCTTATCACCCACTGCATATTCAATATCTCTTCTTGTAACACCCTATGTTCGGTAGTGTGTTCTACTGTTCTGGTGACCAGTGTCTGTTCGGACAGCTAGGATGCCTACAACTACATCTAAATGTTAGTGAGGAGACATAAAATAATGAAATACAAGAAAGAAAAATACAAGAAAAATAAAGAAAAAATAATAGCAATGAAATGTAACCAAGTTAAACGAGTCAAAACCCGTAGCGATGGGCGACTGCACCGAAAAGTTGTGGCGTGGACCGTTGACTAGCCCCGGACCGCGGGAAACCCTGAAAAATATTTTTAGGAGTTAAATAAATATCCATTGAAGTATAAATACCATTAGAAATATCAAAGAAAAATTAATTAATTAGTACAAAGAAAAGTGAGAAATCGATAAAATGACAAAATTCGGTGTTACTGAAAAATTGGGAATACAAACCGAAAAGGGGCATTTTGGTCATTTGACACCTAGAGTGGACTTTTGACCTAAATGTCCATGAAAAATAAGTGGTATTACATTTTGAAAATTTAATGAAAAATGAAATTGAAGATAAAATGTAATTTAAGGAAAGTTGAGGGCAAATGTGCAATTAAAAGAAATCTTAAATTAAACCAATATTTAATTAACTTTAATGGAGCACCACGTGGGACATTTAGTGGCCATATAAAGCCACCTTTGGACAGCACAAACTTCATCTTCTTCCTCATTTTTTTTCACTAGCCGAATTGCTCTCCCATAGAAACCTCCATTGAAATCCCAAACTTGAAGGAACGGAAGCGTAAAAAACACAAGTTTATACCATTGAATTCAAAAATTTCACCTAGGATCACATGCATCATGCAAGATTTATTTTTATCTATTTGATTTCAATGATAAACAACGTATTAAAACTCTTTTAATATGTTTTTGGATCTGTATTTGCCATTTAAGATTTTAAAATTAATCAGATTAATTTTAGAACCCTAGATTAAATCAAGAACGATTACACTAACCTCTTGATACACTGCAGCGTGTCTGTGCCATTGAGATTCATCTTCAGGACACCAGATGTTGTCCCTCTATCTTGTCCACACCAAGAACACCTATGGAAGCTATTGAATAGCTTCTAAAGCTTTTTCTATTAATTAGAAAATCAAGTTCTGCCTTTTAAGAGATTAAAGATGTAAACAGGACACTATAAACAATTTCTAGTGTTCTTAATTCAAGAGATTGATGGCTAATCTCTTTGAATTGATAAGAGATGAAGAAGAAGAGATGAAAACCCTCAAAGTGGCGTGACAAAGGAGTGTGGCTGCTGGTTGTGTTTTATTTTCTCATAACAACACTTAAATAGCTAGGTTAACACATTAAACCCTTGCCACATGTCACCCTTTGATTAGCTCTAGGTTTAAGTGACCCAATCACATTGTGCCAAGTGTCAAACCTATATTTAATCTTGATTTTAATCATCTTACATGATTAAAAAACATTTGGCAAGCTTATGTGTAATCCCATGTGTCACCATCTCATGATGCCACGTGTCACACTGTGAAATGACCAAAATGCCCCTGTGTCTTAATTTTGAGTTCTTAACCCAAAATAATTATTTTCTTCTTCTAATTAATTTATATCAAATATAAATTAATTAATTAATCTCTATTAATTAATTTCTCATTAATTAAATTCATATTTAAACACTTTAAATATAAATTTAATTTATACTACACATCCAATAATCTTGATTTGGTTTCAAGTCATGCTAGGGACTTTGCAATTTAATTGCAAACCAAACCAATTTAATTAATCAATTAAACTCTTTAATTAATTAATTAAATCATATTTAAATAGGTGATAACTTGTGTATGTGTGTGACTTACTAGGCTCATCACTAATTGGCAATGAGACATGATATCAACTCTTAATATCATCAGAACTCTTTCTTACCAAAAATGATTTCTCTAAATCATTTTATGAACCTCATAGACCATGGTTAACACCTAGCATAGCATGCCATGGCCACCCAATTAGTAATAAGGTTTACCTTAAATGAACCTATAATCATATGTTACCATGCACTAGAATCTCTCTGTTACAAAATCCCAACTCAAGCTAGAGTCATGGTTTATGTCAAACTCCATTTGCTATGAATATTATGTTCTCTTTTAATTCCAGTTCTTGATTAAAAAGATTTTCTCATCAGAAACTCTTTTCTGAATAAATCTATCTGTCTGGCCAGAACTTGAAACATCAAGAACAATTAAATGAACATAGGATTTTATCTCCATTTACTTAGAGGAACATATTTCATCTTGATCAACACCTACCTCCATATATAACTAGTAGGAGCCAAAACATTCCCATATACGCATACACAGTGACAAGTATGAAAGCGAGATCAAACTCAAACTACCTATATACAAGATAACTGTGCTATCTCAGGTCTAAAGATTATATGCACTGATATGATTTATGACAAAACATTGACAAGAGTAAACTCCATGTGCTTGTCATAAGTGTCACTGGTTCGGCCTACTTATCAATTATAAGTGCCTATCATGTTTATTATATGGCATGAGACTCACCATTCCATCTTATTTATATCTCATATAAATAACTTGGGAACAAACATGAATACAATCTTTCTGGATAAGTCATGTCCTTATTATGAAGTATCCTCGATTGTGAACCTATTTATGATACTTTGTGCTAGAAATATTGTCACTCATATTCTTAACAACTTAAGAATAATATTTCTAACAAAATATCAATGGACCTTTTCTATTACACATAAATATATTATGTAAACGGAAAAGTGGAAATGCCTTTTATTAATAAAAATATGTACAAGATACATACTAAATGATATGCTCTAGGGCATACTACTAACAAAACCAAGCTCCATGCATCCATTTTCAAGCCATTTTCCACATGATTTCCTTCATTAAATTTAGTCTACAAAGCTTGGGAAGTGTTATGGCAGCAAAAAGAAGCACGATTGCTGAGGTTTTAGCAAGCTCCAACAAGAGGTAAGTGTCCATTTTCTTCCCTTGCTTAATTAAAACTTGTGTTGAGGTTGTAGGTAGTATTTTGGTTGAAAAATTGAAAGAATTACTTGAATAATTATTGGGTGTAACTTTTGGCAGCCATGAAAAGAAAAGGTGAGAAGATTATTCTCACTTGTAATTGATGTAAATTGATGAGAATTAGTGGGAATTAAAGTGGTTAAGTATATAAGAGCTTAATTACCATGTGTATGTGTGAATTGTGCATTGAAAATGAGGTTAGGAAGTCAATATGGGAGATTGAAGTATATGTGTAAATTGGGCAGCCATGATGTGCTTAGGAAGACCTTAAATTCATGTATATTTAATGTTGATTTAAGAACAATGAGATGTATGTTATTGATCTTGGTTAGTTGGATTAAGTTTGAGCAATTAAATTGTTGTTAAACATGGATTTGATCAATTGAGTGTGATGGAGAATTACTTGAGTTGAATTTGAATTTGGACATTGATTAAATTACTGGATATTTTATCACATATATTGTGGCTCGATATTGATTGCAGTATATTGATATTGGACAATTGACCTAAGTTTAAAGTGTATAATGTCTATTAGAATTGCAAAAATTTGCAATTCAAAGTGTGTTAGTAAAAACAGTGTGTATTTTAGTCTCTAAATGGAATTGTGTGACTCCAATTGGCATGAGGCCAATTGGAGGTGAAACTAAGCACAAAAAGTGCCAACTTTCATGAAGGAATTTTACCAAAATTCTGCTTGGAAGATAACTTGAAAAATTACCAAATCCGGATTAGTGCATTTAAGGCCTGAAAATTGACCATTTGGGCAGCAGTTAGTGTTTTGGCCATAACTCACTCAAAACAGGTCCAATTGACCTGAAATGTTTACCATGAATAGTTAAGACATATATCTACAACTCTTATGAAGACATCAAAGCCCATAAATGACCATAATCAAGTCAAATAGCTTGCACAAGTTCAGGTCCAAAAACTGGCCGAACCAAAAGTGACCTAAAAATGACCTAAAGTGAAAATTTTGATACATTTTGACCAGCAATAGTAAAATGACCATAACTTGGACTAGAAAACTCAGAATGACCTGAAATTTTGTCCCGCGTGCAATAAGACATAGATCTACAAGTTTGTAGTTTTGACTGAAACCCGAAAATCGAGGAAACTAGGTCGTCTGGCTAGGTCAAATTAGTATACCGAAATCCGGCAAATTGCAATAAAAAGCAATATACTCGAAAATGAATTTGGTAACATGTACCAACACTAAAAGGCTATAAAATGTGACATATTGGTAACATTAGAATTGACTCACTTAGAGTGCATCAAGGGTCAACATTATAGGGTGACTAATGAAATGAATTGAAGGGAACAGTACCAAGAAAATTTAAATATTGGATTTTATTGTTAGAAATAAATTCTTTGAGTACTGAAACACTTTAAATTGTGTGTTTCAATTGAAAAGGATATTGAGAAGCATAAGGAACACTGAGTGAGGGCCAAGAGGCATATTTCAGAGGTTTGTGCAAAATAGTTATTTCTTTTGAATTTTTCAATTGAAATAAATTTTGATTATTTGTATGTTATTGTTTTAAATTGTGTTAGTGCACAATAATTTTGATTTCTTATTTTCTACTTAAAAATTTATTTGAACATTATAGTTTTAAAATTGTGTCTGTGCAGAATACTTTTTTTATTCACTGCCTTTACTAGAAAATTTATTTGGAGAAATGAGTTGTGAATAATTTTTTATTGTTTTGGCTTTGAGAATCTTATTTGGAAATTATTATGTTGCCTACTTTGCAAATGGAAATTTTGAGATAAAATGTGATTTGGGAATTGTATGAAATATTGTGATTTGGAATTGTTTTGATTCACACTTAGCATGACACTGTTATTATATTCCTCCCTCTTTGACTTATCAGTCTGGGGTGAGTGTGACTATGTTCCTCCCTCTTTGACTTGTCAGTCTAAGGTGAGTGTGGATGAGTACTCATTATCTAGCTAGCTTCCTCCCTCATTGGTTTCGATTATTGGGGTGAGTGTATCTTGTCGTGGTGTACAACACGGCATGTGCAGAAAAATTACGTCATGGCCTAAACTGTGTTATTCAGTTATTTGATCAAATGGTGTTATTGATTGGCGAAACTGTTTTATTCAGTTATTTGATCAAATTTTGTTATTGATTGGCAAAATTGTATTATTCAGTTATTTGATCAAATGGTATTATTAATTGGCAAAACTGTGTTATTCAGTTATTTGATCAAATTTGTGCTATATGAACTTTGTAAATTGTGAAATGGAATTGTGAATTATTTGATTTGTGAATTATCAATAAAAGATTTATATACCGCATTTCAAATTGTTATTGTATACCACTGAGTAAATTTTACTCAGCGATAGCTTTTCATTGCTGTCGCAGGTAGACAGACTGACAGGGCAGCAGACTAGGTTGCTAATGCTATATTGAGAGTTCATCGGGTATATTGAGTATACCATATTTTGCATTTTGTATTATAATGTATGTTCACTGTATGTATATAGTGTTCTTGGTTTTGAGCAGTTCTAAATTTAAAATTGTACATTGAAGTTGTAAAATAAGTTGTAAATTATTTTGGCTTGTAAAATTTGTGATATATTTGTTTTATCTCCGCCTTTGAAAAATACTAAAAAATTACTGTGGATTTGAGTTGATTAAATGTTGGAGTTTAAGATTGAGAAATATATTTGAAGTGTTTTTTAATGGGTTTTTGAAGAACTGTTTTGTTCCAAAATACAGATGGCACTCTGCCAAAATTTTTACAGAAATTACCAATAATCCAAATGTGTTAGCTGTTTCACTTCAGTTCAAAACAGAAAAAAATTTTAACACCTATAAATAGTGCTCACCACTGTAAAAAGAAGTAAGAAAAGTTTTAAAATCCCTTGTAGTATATTTAATGAGTTATCAGTGGACGAAGTTGGTAATTCATTAGGTATACTATGGGATCATGTTATGCCTTACAGAGGGGTAGAGTGTGACATGTTTTAGTGGTATCAGAGCAAAGTTTTTAAATTATGTTTTCACCTATAATTTGAATATTCTTTCTTCATAGTACAACTGCTCAATGTCATTGTTTGATACATACAGTACATTACATTATAAATATGCACTAACAGGAAGAAATCTCCTTGTGTTAGTTATATAGGAAATAAAAAAATCCTGTGAAAAGATAAGGAAGAGAAAAATGAGGCAATAGAACAGTCTGTGATAGCAGAAGTATAAGTTGAGGCTCCAGCTCCACAAAATGTCGAAGGCCCGACTGTACCAGTTTTACCGGTACAAATTACTGCACAAATGGCCCAGCAAATGGCCACTTTCTTTCAACAAATGGCTAATACTCTGTCAGCTCAAGCTCAAGTATAGACCCAACCCCCACAAGGGCATCATGAAATAGAGAAAAGGGAGAAACCTATGGGTTAGAGCTCAAGCAGTAATTTGGGGAAGAGAAAAGAATATGAGGAGCCCCGAACTCAGGGATATAACAGAGGTGGATCATCAAGGCAGAGACCACCAAGGTCCAGTCGTTGAACAACTAGAAGTTCCTACCCTCCCCGCCAATGTGAAACTTGTGGTAGAAATCATGGTGGGGTATGCTACAAGGCCATAGGAGCCTGTTATAACTGTGGAGGCATAGGACACTTTGCCAAGGACTGCACCAGTGCCCGTAGAATTGGACCACCTCCTACTGCTGCTGAAGGGTTAGTTCAGAGCCCTGTCACCAGAGGTTCACAACTACCCAGTAGAGGTAGAGGCAGGGGTAGAGGTAACCCAGCAGGCAGCCAAGGCATAGTGAATCAATCAGAGAAAGGCAGTGCTCCAGTCAGAGTCTATGCAATGAGACAGAGGGACGAGGCCGAAACATCTGATGTTGTGGCTGGTACCTTCTCAACCTTTAATCAAGATGTATTTGTGTTATTTGATCCGGGTTCTACCCATTCTTATGTGAGTGCTAGCATCATTGATTGCATTGCTGTTCCATGTACAAAAATGGACTTTGAGGTGCTAGTAACAAGTCCGCTAGGATAAGAGGTCAGGGTTAATAGAATGTATAGGGATTGTCCTTTGGTGATCCAAGGACATACTTTTCTATCTAACCTCATTGAAATGCCCTTCAGAGATTATGATATCATCTTGGGCATGGATTGGTTAGCCAAGCATCACGCCATGATTGACTGTAGATTGAAGACAGTCACTTTTGGTCTCCCTCAGTACAATGATGTGGTAATACATGGGGAGAGGCAGCTATTGCCATCAAACATCATTTCGGCTACACTAGCCAGAAAATTGATCAGAAGGGGTGTGAAGCATACTTGGCACATGTGGTAGACACCCAAGTGGGGAGTCCAGCATTGAGGGACATCCCTATAGTATATGACTTTCTAGATGTGTTTCCTGATGAATTACCAGGATTACCTCTAGAAAGAGAGGTGCAGTTTGAAATTAATGTTATGCCTGGTGTGGATCCAATCTCCATAACACCATACAGAATGGCACCAGCAGAGTTGAAGGATTTGAAGTTACAGTTGCAAGAACTACTTGAAAAGGGCTTCATCCGCCCTAGTGTGTCAGCATGGGAAGCGCTAGTATTGTTTGTTAAGAAGAAGGATGGCACTCTTCGTTTGTGTATTGTTTGACCGGGGGTTTGCATACTTTTATGTTAGTGTTAGAACTATATGTTCTGTTGTTATTCCTTTACAGGGGAATAAATTTTAATGCATTAGTGATTAGTCCTTTTAAGATAAGGATTGTGATAACAAGTGAAATTAGTTTTGAAAGAGTTTATCGGCGAAAAGTATTTTCTAACACACCATAAATTATAAAGTTAAACGGCAAGCCTACTTAATGTAAGGCAAGAGGACGTAAAAGTAAGTTACAGTAATAGAATCGCTCTAGATGAGGGCAAGGATGTTACTGTTAGTAATTGTTAATGGATATTGCAATCAGAAAAACATTCGAATATCAGTAAATTCAAAAAGGATAAAATATCTAAAAATTTGATCTATTGGGATGTATCGTAGTAACTATGCGATGTTCTTGATGTTTATACTGTAAACTGCAGATTACAGTACTGACTTGAGATTATTGTGTAGAGCTACATACTACTCGATAGTACACCAAGATGAGAATAGTTGCCAATGGCATCTGTTTTGCTATACTTATGCCAGGACAGAATTTAATTGTTAGAAATAAGTTTGAAAATCCTACTTAGGGATTTAAAACTCAAAAGTTAGAATATTTAAAGGTTATAGTTTAGTACAAAAGGAAGTAAGTTATAGAATATTAATAGATAAAAGAGTTATGGAAGTAAAAATTTGAACAGTTGATTCAAATATAACAAAGAAATGTTACGAATGTGAGTAAGATTGTTGACTAGAGTGGTTAGAGGACCAATGACTAGATAAATCATTCTAACATAACCTCAAGGGTCATTCAAGAAGGAACATGAACCGAAATATTAGATTGCACAATAGTAAGAGAAGATTGGTGTTATACAAACAAATTAAATGTTGTATTAGATTGTTAAAAGTCTTATACAAATTCGAGGGAAAGAAGAATATATGATCATATAGAAAAGAGAAAATAAACGAATGACTATTGTAAGATGGCTATTGGGTAAAATTTCATGGATGAAATTTATTTTAAGGGGGGGAGAATTGTAACACCCCTATATTCGGTAGTGCGTTCTACTGTTCTGGTGACCAGTGTCTATCCGGACAGCTAGGATGCCTAGAACTACATCTAAATATTAGTGAGGAGACATAAAATAATGAAATACAAGAAAGGAAAATACAAGAAAAATAAAGGAAAAATAATAGCAATGAAATGTAACCAAGTTAAACGAGCCAAAAACTGTAGCGATGGGTGACCGCACAGGGAAGTTGCGGCGTAGACCGTAGACTAGCCCTGGACCTCGGGAAACCTTGGAATATATTTTTAGGAGTTAAATAAATATCCATTGAAGTATAAATACAATTAGAAATATCAAAGAAAAATTAATTAATTAGTACAAAGAAAAAAGAGAAATCGAGAAAACGATAAAATTCGGTGTTACCGAAAAATTGGGAATGCAAATCGAAAAGGGGCATTTTGGTCATTTGACACCTAGAGTGGACTTCTGACCTAAATGTCCATGAAAAATAAGTGGTATTACATTTTGAAAATTTAATGAAAAATGAAATTGAAGATAAAATGTAATTTAAGGAAAGTTGAGGGCAAAAGTGCAATTAAAAGAAATCTTAAATTAAACCAATTTTTAATTAACTTTAATGGAGCACCACGTGGGACATTTAGTGGCCATATAAAGCCACCTTTGGACAGCACAAACTTCATCTTCTTCCTCATTTTTTTTTTCACTAGCCGAATTGCTCTCCCATAGAAAGCTCCATTGAAATCACAAACCAAGCTCCATGCATCCATTTTCAAGCCACTTTCCACATGATTTCCTTCATTAAATTTAGTATACACAGCTTGGGAAGTGTTATGGCAGCAAAAAGAAGCATGATTGGTGAGGTTTTAGCAAGCTCCAATAAGAGGTAAGTGTCCATTTTCTTCCCTTGCTTAATTAAAACTTGTGTTGAGGTTGTGGGTAGTATTTTGGTTGAAAAATTGAAAGAATTACTTGAATAATTATTGGGTGTAACTTTTGGCAGCCATGGAAAGGAAAGGTGAGCAGATTATTCTCACTTGTAATTGATGTAAATTGATGAGAATTAGTGGGGATTAAAGTGCGTAAATGCATAAGAGCTTAATTACCTTGTGTATGTGTGAATTGTGCATTGAAAATGAGGTTAGAAAGTCAATATGGGAGATTGAATTATATGTGTAAATTGGGCAGCCTTGATGTGCTTAGGAAGGCGTTAAATTCATGTATATTTAATGTTGATTTAAGAACAGTGAGATGTATGTTATTGATCTTGGTTAGTTGGATTAAGTTTGAGCAATTAAATTGTTGTTAGACATGGATTTGATCAATTGAGTGTGATGGAGAATTACTTGAGTTGAATTTGAATTTGGACATTGATTAAATTGCTGGATATTTTATCACATATATTGTGGCTCGATATTGATTGCAGTATATTGATATTGGACAATTGACCTAAGTTTAAAGTGCATAATGTCTATTAGAATTGCAAAAATTTGCAATTCAAAGTGTGTTAGTAAAAACAGTGTGTATTTTAGTCTCTAAATGGAATTGTGTGACTCCAATTGGCATGAGGCCAATTGGAGGTGAAACTAAGCACAAAAAGTGCCAACTTTCATGAAGGAAGTTTACCAAAATTCTGCTTGGAAGGTAACTTGAAAAATTACCAAATCAGGATTAGTGCATTTAAGGCCTGAAAATTGACCATTTGGGCAGCAGTTAGTGTTTTGGCCATAACTCACTCAAAACAGGTCCAATTGACCTGAAATGTTTACCATGAATAGTTAAGACATATATCTACAACTCTTATGAAGACATCAAAGCCCATAAATGACCATAATCAAGTCAAATAGCTTGCACAAGTTCAGGTCCAAAAACTGGCCGAACCAAAAGTGACCTAAAAATGACCTAAAGTGAAAATTTTGATACATTTTGACTAGCAATAGTAAAATGACCATAACTTGGACTAGAAAACTCAGAATGACCTGAAATTTTTCCCCATGTACAATAAAACATATATCTACAAGTTTGTAGTTTTGACTGAAACCCAAAAATCGAGAGAACTAGGTCGTCCGGCTATGTCAAATTAGTATACCGAAATCCGACAAATTGCAATAAAATGCAATATACTCGAAAATGAATTTGGTAACATGTACCAACACTAAAAGGCTATAAAATGTGACATATTGGTAACATTAGAATTGACTCACTTAGAGTGCATCAAGGGTCAACATTATAGGGTGACTAATGAAATGAATTGAAGGGAACAATACCAAGAAAATTTAAATATTGGATTTTATTGTTAGAAACAAATTCATTGAGTACTGAAACAATTTAAATTGTTTGTTTCAGTTGAAAAGGATATTGAGAAGCTTAAGGAACTCTGAGTCAGGGCCAAGAGGCATATATCAGAGGTTTGTACACAATAGTTATTTCTTTTGAATTTTTCAATTGAAATAAATTATGATTATTTGTATGTTATTGTTTTAAATTGTGTTTGTGCACAATAATTTTGATTTCTTATTTTCTACTTAAAAATTTATTTGAACATTATAGTTTTAAAATTGTGTCTGTGCATAATACTTTTTATATTCATGCCTTTACTAGAAAATTTATTTGGAGAAATGAGTTGTGAATAATTTTTTATTATTTTGGCATTGAGAATCTTATTTGGAAATTATTGTGTTGCCTACTTTGCAAATGGAAATTTTGAGATAAAATATGATTTGGGAATTGTATGAAATATTGTGATTTGGAATTGTTTTGATTCACACTTGGCATGACACTGTTATTATATTCCTCCCTCTTTGACTTATCAGTCTGGGGTGAGTGTGATTATGTTCCTGCCCCTTTGACTTGTCAGTCTGAGGTGAGTGTGGATGAGTACTCATTATATGGCTAGCTTCCTCCCTCATTGATTTCGATTATTGGGGTCAGTGTGTCTTGTCGTGGTGTGCAACACGGCATGTGCAAATAAATTGTGTCATGGCCTAAACTATGTTATTCAGTTGTTTGATCAATTGGTGTTATTGATTGGCAACACTGCATTATTCAGTTATTTGATCAAATGGTGTTATTGATTGGCAAAATTGTATTATTCAGTTATTTGATCAAATTTTGTTATTGATTGGCAAAACTTTATTATTCAGTTATTTGATCAAATGTTGTTATTAATTGGCAAAACTGTATTATTCAGTTATTTGATCAAATGGTATTATTGATTGGCAAAACTGTGTTATTCAGTTATTTGATCAAATTTGTGTTATATGAACTTTGTAAATTGTGAAATGGAATTGTGAATTATTTGATTTGTGAATTGTCAATAAAAGATTTATATATCGCATTTCAAATTGTTATTGTGCACCACTAAGTAAATTTTACTCAGCGATAGCTTTCATTCTTGTCGCAGTAGATAGATCGACAGGCGTGAACTAGGCTGCTAATGCTATATTGAGAGTTCATCGGGTATATTGAGTATACCATATTTTGTATTTTGTATTGTAATGTATGTTCACTATATGCATATAGTGTTCTTGGTTTTAAGCAGTTGTAAATTTAAAATTGTACATTGAAGTTGTAAAATATTTTGGCTTGTAAAATTTGTGATATATTTCTTTTATCTCAGCCTTTGAAAATACTGAAAAATTACTGTGGATTTGAGTGGAGAAACATATTGAGTTGATTAAATGTTGGAGATTGAGATTGAGAAAAATATTTGAAGTGCTTTTTACAGGTTTTTCAAGAACTGTTTTGTTCCAAAATACAGATGGCAGTCTGCCAAAATTTTTACAGAAATTACCAATAATCCAAATGTGTTAGCTGTTTCACTTCAGTTAAAAAAAAAAAAAAATTAACACCTGTAAATAGTGCTTACCATTGTAAAATGAAGTAAGAAAAGTTTTAAAATCCCTTGTAGTGTATTTAATGGGTTATCAGTAGACGAAGTTGGTAATTAATTAGGTATACTACAGGATCATGTTATGCCTTACAGAGGGGTAGGGTGTGACACTTCTCTTCAGATCAACATAGGACTTCTGACGGTCTGATGCAGCCTTGAGTCGATCTCTGATCAATCTGATCTTTTCCTCTATCTGCTGAATAATTTCTGGCCCAATCATCTTCCTTTCACCTACTTCATCCCAACATAGGGGAGTTCTGTACTTTCTGCCATACAAATCTTCATATGGAGGCATCTCAATGCTTGATTGGTAGCTGTTGTTATAAGCAAACTCAATCAAAGGCAAGTGTGTAGCCCAACTACCTTCAAACTCAATCACACAAGCCTGTAGCATATCCTCCAATATCTGAATTACCCTTTCAGACTGGCCATCTATTTGTGGGTGGAATGCTATGCTGAAGTTCAATCTAATTCCTAGGGCTCTTTAAAGACTACCCCAGAATCTAGAAGTGAACCTAGGATCTCTGTCAAATACAATCGATACTGGCACTCCATACAGTCTTATAATCTCATTTATGTACAATCTGGCCAATCTATCCAGGCTATAGTCCATCCAGACTGGTAAAAAGTGAGCAGACTTGGTCAGTCTATCAATTACAACCCATACAGCATCATGACTATTCTGTGTCTTTGGATGTCCCGTGACAAAATCCATAGTTATCTATTACCATTTCCACTCTAGTACTGGCAATGGATGTAACAAACCTGCTGGCACTTGATGTTCTGCCTTCACTTGCTGACAAGTTAGGCATTTGGAAACAAATTTAGCTACATCCCTCTTCATACCCATCCACTAGTAATGCTCTTTCAGCCCTCTGTACATTTTAGTTCCACCAGGGTGCATAGCAAAAGGAGACTCATGTGCTTCCTTCATAATGATCTGTCTCAAGTCAACATCACTAGGAATGCAAATTTTGCCCTAATGTAGCAATAAACCATCATCTCTCACAGAGAATTCAGGTTTCTTGCCTTGCTGGACTTCTTTCGGTAACCGATATTTATCATCATTACGGCGACCATTACGATCGATCAATCAACACTGGCTGTACATGCTATGCAACTACTGTCTGTCCCTCATCATCAATCTCCAAAATGGCATGCTGTGCTTCAACTCATGTACCATGGACAAAGGAGAAACTCTGAGACTTGCCATAGTCTTGTGACTTAAGGAGTCAGCCACTACATTTGCTTTCCCTGGCTAATAGTCTATTAAGCAATCATAGTCTTTAATCATGTGTTGTTAGCTCCAAATCATGTGTTGGATAGTTCCTCTCATGCGGTTTCAGCTAGCGTGATGCATAAGCAATGACATTCCGGTCTTGCATCAGTACACAGCCTAACCCATTGTGAGAAGCATCACTATAAACTGTGTATTCTTTACCTGGGGTAGGTAAAGTAAGGACTGGAGCTTCAGTCAATCACCTCTTCAACTCATTAAAACTCTGCTGACATTTATCTGTCCACTGAATTTTTACATTTTTCCGAAGCAGCTTGGTCAGTGGAGAAGCTAACATAGAAAACCCTTTCACAAATCGGCGGTAATATTCAACTAAACCCAGAAAACTGTGAATTTCTGTGATATTCCTAGGTAGCTTCCAATTAAGGATAGCTTCTACCTTGCTGGAATCTATCTTGATCCCTTCAGCTGACACAACATGTCCCAATAAGGAGATTTCTTTCAGCCAAAATTCACATTTCGACAATTTGGCGTATAGCTGTTTCTCCCTTAAAGTCTGCAGTACAATCTGCAGATGTCTATCATGCTCCTCTGCATTTCTCGAATATATCAAAATGTCATCAATAAACACCACCACAAACTGGTCGAGATATGGTTTGAAGATAGTGTTCATCAGATCCATAAAAGCAGCTGGAGCATTAGTTAACCTGAATGGCATTACTAATAACTCATAGTAGCCAGATCGAGTTCTAAAAGCAGTTTTTGGAATACTCTGCTCTTGCACTTTCAACTGATAATAACCAGATCGCAAATCAATTTTGGAGAATACAGCTGCACCCTTCAATTGATCAAACAGATCATCAATGCGAGGCAATGGATATCTATTCTTTATTGTCACCTTATTCAACTGTCGGTAGTTAATACATAAGCGAAGAGTGCCATCTTTCTTCTTAACAAACAATACTGGCGCTCCCCAAGGTGACACACTAGGGCGGATGAAGCCCTTTTCAAGTAGTTCTTGCAACTGTGCCTTCAACTCCTTCAACTTTGCTAGTGCCATTCTGTATGGTGTTATGGAGATTGGATCCACACCAGGCATAACATTAATTTTAAACTGCACCTCTCTTTCTGGAGATAATCCTGGCAATTCATCAGGACACACATCTAGAAAGTCATATACTGTAGGGATGTCCCTCAATGCTGGAATCCCCCCTTGGGTATCTACCACATGTGCCAAGTATGCTTCACACCCCTTTCTGATAATTTTTCTAGCTAGTGCAGCCGAAATGATATTTGATGGCAATAGCTGCCTCTCCCCGTGTATTACCACATCACTGTACTGAGGGAGACCAAAAGTGACTGTCTTCAGCCTACAGTCAATCATGGCGTGATGCCTGGCTAACCAATCCATGCCCTGAAGGGCATTTAAATGAGATTAGACAGAAAAGTGTGTCCTTGGATCTCCAAAGGACAATCTCTATACATTCTATTGACCCTGACCTCTTTTCCTAGTGGACTTATTACTAGCACCTCAAAGTCCATTTTTGTACATGGAACAACAATGCAATCAATGATGCTAGCACTCACATAAGAATGGGTAGAACCTGGATCAAATAACACAAACAGATTTTGATTAAAAATTGAGAAGGTACCAGCGACAATATCAGATGTCTTGGCCTCTTCTCTCTGTCTCATTGCGTAGACTCTGACTGGGGCACTTCCTTACTCTGATTGATCGAATTGACCCTTCTGCAGTAGTAGGAGGTGGTCCAACTCTGCAAGTACTGGTGCAGTCTTTGGCAAAGTGCCTTGTGCCTCCACAGTTATAACAGGCTCCTATGGCCTTATAGCATACCCCACCATGATTTCTTCCACAAGTTTCACATTGGCGGGGAGGGTAGGAACTTCTGGTACTCTACTGACCAGATAGAAGAGGTTTCTATCCTGAATATCTTCCCCTATCAGACTTCTTACCACCTCTACTGTGTCCCCCATGGTTCTTCATCTTTCCAGTAGGACCACTAGAACTCTGTTCTACTGACTTTCCCTCTTTTTCTGTCTTCTCTGATTTCTTTTTCTCAGGGGCCGCTTCAGATTCAATTCTTTTTTAATTCTTGTGCTTGAGAAATAAGCTCAGAGAAGTTGTTATGTTTGAATCCGACCAATTGTAATCTGATACTAGGCTTCAAGCCGGTTTCAAACCTCTTACATCTCTCCCTACTAGTAAAAAGTAGACTTACTGCATAATGGCTCAGGCAGGAAAATTCCCTTTCATATTCAGCCACCGACTTACTCCTCTGTTTCAGATTTAGGAACTCTTGCAGCTTCTAGTCCACATAAGCATCAGGGACATATTTTTTTCTAAACTCCCGTAAAAAATCATTCCATGTTAGCACTAAAGGTTCTACCAGACTATGGGGGATGGTTTTCCACCAGTCATATGCATCCCCCTATAGCAGAGACACTGAATATTCAAATCTGAGCTCCTTTGTACAATGTAGCTTCCTGAACACCCTATCCATTCTCTCTAACCACTCTTCTACCTCTAGAGGATCTATTGTCCCCTTGAACTTAGTAGCCCCATATTTCATCAGCTTGTCATACTGCCTAGTTGAAGACTGTGGTTGTACCACTGGTGTCTGTAGTGGGACTTGTAGTGGGACTTGAGTAGGCATGTTACCAGCCATCTGTTGGAACATTGCAGCCATCTGCTGAGCAAACTGAGTAGGAAACTGCGGTATTGAAGGGGTTGGCACGACTGATCCACTAACATTGTGTAGGGCTGGGGCATCCTCTTGTACCTCAGCCTCTATCGATTGATTGACTGAATGATCACCCTCTTCCATAGTCAATTTGAGGATCTTAGACCTCCTGAACAAATAACACAAGGAGATTTCCTTAGGTTAGTGCATATTTATAATGTAATGTACTGTATGTATCAAACAATGACGTAGAGCAGTTGTACTATGAAGAAAGAATATTCAAATTACAGGTGAAAACAAAATTTAAAAACTAGCTCTGATACCACTAAAACATGTTACACCCTACCCCTCCGTAAGGCATAACATGATCCCATAGTATACCTAATGAATTACTAACTTCGTTTACTGATAACCCGTTAAATACACTACAAGGGATTTTAAACCTTTTTTTACTTCTTTTTACAGTGGTGAGCACTATTTACAGGTGTTAAATTTTTTTTTTTTTAACTGAAGTGAAACCAGATAATACATTTGAAGAATTAATAATTTCTATAAAAATTTTGGCAGAGTGCCATCTGTATTTTGAATAAAACAGTTCTTCAAAAACCTATAAAAAAGCACTTCAATTATTTTGTTCAATCCCCAAACTCCAATATTCAATCAAAACAATAAGTTTCTCAACAATTGTAACTCAAATTCACAATAATTTTCCAGTGTTTTCAAAAGTTGAGATAAAAGAATATATCACGATGTGTACAAACCAAAATAATTTAGAAATTTAGTTTACAACTTTATTGTACAATTTTAATTTATAACTGCTCAAAACCAAGAACAATATATACATACAGTGAACATACATTACAATACAAAATGCAAAGTATGGTATACTCAATATACCTGATGAACTCTCAATCAAGCACTAGCAGCCTAGTCTGCTGCCCTGTCAGTCTGTCTACCTGCGACAGCAATGAAAAGCTATCGCTGAGCCAATGTCTCAGTGGTGCACAACATTAACAAAATACAACTTTAAAACATAAATCGTAAGTCATATAAATAGTGGATACTTAAAACCATAGTTAAATTCAAAGACAGTGAATGTCATAAAGAATTTAAACTCCATTTCACAATATCACAATAAATATCAATAAATCACACACACAGTTTAATCATGTTCCAAAGTCCAATTCATCCCTAATGAGGAATAATATAGCTAGCTAGCAATAATATGAATACTCATTCTATTCGTCCTCAACAGGCACACGCCTCAACACTTTAGCGAGAGAGGGAATTCAAAGTCAATTCATCCCATTAGACAAGCTAGTGTGGAATTCAATCAATATACATGATAGCTATGGTTTCAAACCATTTACAATGTTTTTCAAGCAATAAGTATCCATTAAATATCATTAAGACAATTTTTCACAATTTAAACAATAATAGACAATTTGTCATAGTTCATTTCAATTGAAAATTCAAAAGAATTAACTGTTGTGCACAAACCTCTGATAAATGTCTCTTGGCTCTGACTCAGTGTTTCCTGAAGGAACGGAAGCGTGAAAAACACAAGTTTATCCCATTGAATTAAAAAATTTTCACCTAGGGTCACATGCATCATGCAAGATTTATTTTTATCTATTTGATTTTAATGATAAACAACATATTAAAACTCTTTTAATAAGTTTTTGGATCTTTATTTGTCATTTAATATTTTAAAATTAATCAGATTAATTTTAGAACCCTAGATTAAATCAAGAACGATTACACTAACCTCTTGATGCACTGCAGCGTGTATGCGCCTTTGAGATTTGTCTTTAGGATACCAAATGTTGTCCCTCTAGCTTGTCCACACCAAGAACACCTATGGAAGCCCTTAAACAGCTTCTAAAGCTTTTTCTATTAATTAGAAATGCAAGTTCTGCCTTTTAAGAGATTAGAGCTATAAACAGGACACTAGAAACAATTTCTAATGTTCTTAATTCAAGAGATTGATGGCTAATCTCTTTGAATTGATGAGAGATGAAGAAGAATAGATGGAGAGCCTCAAAATGGCGTGACAAAGGAGAGGAGTGGCTGCTGGTTGTTTTTCTTTTTCATAATAACACTTATATAGGTAGGTTAACACATTAAACCCTTGCCACATGTCACCCTTTGATTAGCTCTAGGTTTAAGTGACCCAATCACATTGTGCCAAGTGTCAAACCTATATTTAATCTTGATTTTAATTATCTTACATGATTAAAAAACATTTGGCAAGCTTATGTGTAATCCCATGTGTCACCATCTCATGGTGCCATGTGTCACACTGTGAAATGACCAAAATGCCCCTGTGTCTTAATTTTGAGTTCTTAACCCAAAATAATTATTTTTCTTCTTTTAATTTATATCAAATATAAATTAATTAATTAATCTCTATAAATTAATTTCTCATTAATTAAATTCATATTTAAACACTTTAAATATAAATTTAACTTATACTACACATCCAATAATCTAGATTTGGTTTCAAGTCATGCTAGGGAATTTGCAATTTAATTGCAAACCAAACCTATTTAATTAATAAATTAAACTCTTTAATTAATTAATTAAATCATATTTAAATAGGTGATAACTTGTGTATGTGTGTGACTTACTAGGCTCATCACTAATTGGCAATGAGACATGATATCAACTCTTAATATCATCAGAACTCTTTCTTGCCATAAATAATTTCTCTAAATCATTTTATGAACCTCATAGACCATGGTTAACACCTAGCATAGCATGCCATAGCCACCCAATTACTAATAAGGTTTACTTTAAATGAACCTATAATCATATGTGACCATGCACTAGAATCTCTTTGTTACAAAATCCCAACTCAAGCTGGAGTCATGGTTTATGTCAAACTCCATTTGCTATGAATATTATGTTTTCATTTAATTCCAGTTCTTGATTAAAAAGATTTTTTCATCAGAAACTCTTTTCTGAATAAATCTATCTGTCCTGGCCAGGAACTTGAAACATCAAGAACAATTAAATGAACATAGGATTTTATCTCTATTTACTTAGAGGAACAGATTCCATCTTGATCAACACCTACCTCCATATATAACTAGTAGGAGCCAACAGATGCCCATATACCCATACATAGTACAAGTATGAAAGCAGTATCAAACTCAAACTACCTATATACAAGATAATTGTGCTATCTCAGGTCTAAAAATTATATGCACTGATATGATTTTTAACAAAACATTGACAAGAGTAAACTCCATGTGCTTGTCATAAGTGTCACCGGTTCGGCCTACTTATCATTTATAAGTGCCTATCATGTTTGTTATATGGCATGAGTGTGACACCCCTTACCCGTGTACAGTATACCCGAGTAAGCAATGTCACACGGTGTACCGGCACACTCTAATATGCCTTATTTAATTTTTATCATGCTTTTGAATATAATTTGTGAAATATAATTTATTTAAGCCATTTATCGAAATTGTCATTTATTTGAGGTTCTGAAAATTTTAAAGAAAATCCGGCAGAGTACCGGCTAAAAATGGAGAAAACAGTTCTTCGGAACCTGTTAAAAACACTTCCAATATTTGTTTTCAATCATCTCAAACTCCAATATCCAAAATCTCAACAATTTTCAATTTCGGTTCTCAACAACCTTTTCATTTTTCAAACATCCATTTCTCATAATGCTCATATATAACAATAAATAAATGCTTAAATTTTGCATTCATAACCATAACTTTCATTATTTATATGAACATCAAAATACATTACATAAGTTCAAATATATATGAGGAAGTAAAAATTAGCTACAAAATATCAAAATGACGCCTAGTGTCCTACCAATGCACTGCAAAAGTTGAGGTGACACGGACAGCATGCGAATGCAGGATGGACTCACCCAGTCTGCGGTCTACTGGGCTCACGATCTGTATCTCCAGAACCTACGCGTGGCAAAAGCAATGGGCTAAGCAATAATGCTTAGTGGTGCAATAATAAAATAAAGGAAATAACAAGAAATAAATATGTAATGAATGTATATGTTATATTTGTTTGGTATTTGTATATCATTTACTTTGTCCACTTTTATTCATTTGTTGCCCCAAGTAACCTACACTAGGCATTGGATGGATAACGGGTAACCGCATTGGGTATCAAGTACCTCGCCGCCACACCATCGGTCACATATGCATCTCCGGCAGGCAATGTAACAGCTAACAAGCTGTAAACAATATCAGGCACAAGGCCAAGTCTCAATGCAAGGTCAGAATGGCTAAAAGCCATAAAATCACTGAATAGCATATTGCCATGTGCAGTACTGCTAACTGAACCCTATTGGCATGCCAAACTATCCAAACCAATCTTGTTAGGTATACTAGGGCATTTGAAACTTTTAAATTCTTCAATTTGTGAATTTCATGTTTTGGTGTTACTATTCACCTCATTGGTCAACAAAAATGTTGACTTTTGGATAGAAAATATGTACATTGACTTTGGCACTCCCAACATACCACATTTTGTATTTAAAACTTGTTGGCATTAAGCGTTAATACCATTTCTAAGCAATTAAACCAAAGGAGCAGATTTTTCAGATTTTGCACCATAAATTTACTATTCCATTAGGAACTGTTACAGTGGAAATTTGAGGAATTGGTAAACATAAAAGTTGTTCCTTATTTTGTCTAGTTGAATTTCCTTTTTTGAATCACTCCATTTGGAGTTTTGTAGCTCCAGATATGGTCCAAAAACCACAGCTAGCCGGATTTCCATTCTGCAGAAATTACCATATCTATAGTAACATGAATAGTGAATGTGACTGCATATTTGAATAGGTTCTGGCCATAATTTGGGGTAGGTTTCTTCATGAAAGTTTTTTGTATATGTCTTAACTTGTTGCTGTAAAAATATCAGGTCAATTGACCAAATCTACAGTGAGTTATGGCCAAATGAACAGTTACTGTTCATTTGGTCATTCTGCAGAATCAGTTGCAGGGTATCCGGATTGGGGCCAACTTTTGGTCCTCTTGCTTTGGTCTTTTGGGCATGGTTTCTTCAGAAAAAATGTGCCATTATAAGCATATTTTCATTTCCAATTGGCCAAACACCAATTGGACCTACACAGCCAAAGTTATGGCTGTCTAAGTGGACTGAAGTTTCAGTCATCATTCTGCACCCTCTAGGCAGCACACTCATTCCCTTTGCCATGCTTTATTTCAGTCCCAATTAAGGTCAAATTCCTTCAAATGGTCACTAATTGACCATTAGGATGTTCTTTAACAATTTCATAAGCCAAGCCAATTTTCACTCCCCAAAACCCTAGCTTCACATTATAATTTCTACAAGATGCCTTAGTTAGCATACCAATTCATCATCCATATATATATATATATATATATATCCTAAACATCATTTTTAGTCCACTCTAAGACCAACAAAACACTTATTCCTATACCTTCAATAGGGCTGCCAAATTCTCTAATGGACATACACATGAGTTTGGTTCATTTCATTCACAAATACTTGTTGGTTTCAAGTCCCTAACATAGAAAATAAAAGTTTTAAGTAGATAGGTGCACTAACCTCTTGTAGGCAGATTTTTCCCAACCCAAAACTTCACTTTCCTTCACTTCCTAGGCTGCCAAACACTCTCCCAAGATGAGTGGACAACTTTTAATGAAAGGGGTTTAGGGTTTATGGTGAAAAGAAGGGAGAAAGTAAGCTTTGATTGAAGTTGTCAATGGAGGTTGGCTATGGGCAAGGGTTTCGGCTGGAATGGGAAAGAGATGGCTGCTGGTTTTTTCTTTATTTCTTGGTCTCAATTATCTCTTTTATTAGTTAGTCAAATGGTTACTTAATTATGATTGGTTATAGTTTTCTTAATGACATCACCATGATGTCATAAATAAACCTTTTCCTCTTTTTCTTTTCTTTCCTCCACTACTCATTTTCAATTTAATTTCTAGTATTGTTTATTCATATTTTATGTCATATTAATTATTTACTCAACTAGACAAGTCGGCCAAAATCACCTTTGAAGGCGAAATGACCAAAATGCCCTCCGTTTGGCTTAACGGGTCAAAATTGTCTGTACCGATTGAAAAATTTTTTTAGGTATTTTCTTGGCATTCTAATGCCATAGGAACCTCAATGACCCTTCTCTGGAGTCCCAAAAATTATTTTATGAATTTTTCCTGTCTAGGGCTCCTCGTTGCGAACCGCAACTTCCTCTGGTTACCCATCGCTAGGGCACCATTGCTTAACTTGTTTGTATTTTATTTCTAAAATTTTTACTAAATTTTTCTTATCAATATTTGAGTTAATTATGGTTCCTCACTTTAGTTTAAATATTTTTCCGACATTCTAGCTGTCCTGACCGACAATCGTCACCTAACGATGGGATGTACGAGTAGTTACCGGGAGGGTGTTACAACTCTTCCCCTCTAATTTAAATTTCGTCCTCGAAATTTACCTGATGCAAACAGTTGAGGGAACTGTTGCCTCAGCGTCTCTTCACTTTCCCAAGTTGCCTCTTCGATGTTGTGGTGCCTCCATAGCACTTTCACCGATGGAATCGCTTGTTCCTCAACTCTTTCACTTCACGAGCTGTGATCCGTAGAGGTTCTTCTTCATACGTCAAATCTGGTTGTATTTCAATTTCTTCCCTGGAGATGACATGTGAAGGATCTGAGCGGTATCTTCTGAGCATGGATACATGAAACACATTATGGATCTTGTCCACTGTGGTAAAGCTAGCCTATAGGCCATGGACCCACACGTTCAATGACTTCATATGGGCCAATGAACCTAGGGCTTAACTTACCTTTTCTTCCGAACCTCAATACCTTCTTCCACGGTGACACCTTGAGGAACACTTTGTCGCCAATCGTATTCTATTTCTTTTCTCTTCAAGTCGGCATAGGATTTCATGCACTGAGGCAACCTTGATTAGCTTTGATTAGTTTCACTTTCTCCTCGATCTGTTTCACAGTGCAGCCCTACCACTTATCTTCGCCCAATTCAGTCCAGACACCTGGAGTTCTACATTTCCTCCCATACGATTACTTCATATGGGGCCATTTGGATGCTAGCTTGGTAGCTATTGTTGTATGCAAATTACGCGATGGGAGGTATCTATCCCAACTTCCCTCAAACTCAATGACACAACTCCTCAAGATATCCTCAAGGACTGACATATATTTCATGTTATTGTTATCATTTCATTCAATATTTGTATTAATTCAATTGGTTCAATTGTTTACAGATTACTCTTTCGATTGCCCATCCGTCGAGGATGGAAAGGCAGGTGAAGTGGAGTTGTGTACCCAAGGACTCATGCAACTTCTTCCAAAATCTCAATGTGAACCTTGGGTCTCGATCGATATGATGGAAAGTGGAATTCCATGCGATCTAACTATCTCATCGATATACACCGCTAACTTCTCTAGTGAGTAGTCAGTCCTAACTGGCAGAAAGTGTGCTGACTTCGTCAATCTATCAACTATCACCCATGCTGCATCATATTTCTTCCAGGTGAGAGGTAAACCACTTACAAAATCCATGGTGACCCGATCCCATTTCCATTCGGTATGATAGGTGTAGCAAACCCGATGGAACTTGATATTCTGCCTTGACTTGCTGACATGTCAAGCATTTAGTCACATAGTCAGCTATGTCCTTCTTCATACCAGGCCACTAATACTGGAGCTTCAGATCATGATACACCTTTGTACTTCCTGGGTGCATAGCATATACACTGGTGTGTGCCTCTTTTAGAATACTGGCCTTCAATTCCCCATTATCTGGTACACACAGTCTTCCTTTGTAGTGCAGACACCCATCTGCTTTCACCTCATAGTCAGCTGCTTTTCCCTCTGGGATTTTGCTCATAATAGCCAGTAACTTTTCATCTACTTTTTGTCCATCTAAAATCTGTTGTAGCAGGTTTGGCCTCACTTACAACTCAGCCAAAATAGCTCCATCTCGAATCAAAGATAGACGGGCATTCAATGATCTCAAAGCTATGATGGACTTTCTGCTCAAAGCATCAGCAACTACATTTGCCTTCCCAAGATGGTAGTCAATCACACAATCATAATCCTTCAGGAACTCAATCCATCGCCTCTGTCTAAGGTTGAGCTCCCTCTGAGTTGGCAAATATTTCAGGCTTTTGTGGTCTGTGTAAATGTAGCACTTTTCACCATACAAGTAATGCCTCCATATCTTCAGTGCGAAGATAATTGCTGCAAGCTCTAGATCATGGGTAGGGTAATTCTGTTCATGTGGCCTTAGCTGCCTGGAAGCATAAGCGACCACCTTTCCCTCTTGCATCAATACACACCCTAACCCATTATGAGAAGCATCACTATAGACCACGAAGTCCTTTCCTGACACTGGCTGTGTTAACACTGGTGCCTCTGTCAACATAGCCTTTAACCTCTCAAAACTGGTCTGACACTTGTCATTCCAGTCAAATCTGACATTCTTGTGTAACAACTTGGTCATTGGAGCAGCTATTAAAGAAAATCCCTTCACAAATCTTCTGTAATACCCAGCTAGCCCCAAGAAGCTTCTGACCTCAGTTGTATTCCTGGGAGGCTTCCATTCCATCACTGCTTCTATTTTCTTGGGATCCACCCTAATCCCATCGGCTGACACTATGTGTCCAAGGAATGCAATTTCATTCAGCCAAAAGTCACACTTGGACAACTTAGCATACAGCTCCTTTTCTCTCAGGGTTTGCAGAACAATCCTCAAATGCTCATCATGTTCTTCCTTGGTCTTGGAATACACCAAAATATCATCAATAAAGACCACTACGAACCGATCTAAGTATGGATGGAAGATACGGTTCATAAGGTCCATGAATGCCGCTGGTGCATTTGTTAGGCCAAAGGGCATCACCAGAAACTCATAATGCCCGTACCGGGTCCTGAATGCAGTCTTTGGCACATCTGCATCCTTCACCCTCAACTGATGATACCCTGATCTGAGATCAATCTTAGAAAATACTCCTGCTCCCTTCAACTGATCAAACAGATCATCAATTCTAGGCAACGGATATTTATTCTTCACAGTCACTTTATTCAACTGCCGGTAATCAATGCATAGCCTCAAAGTCCCATCCTTCTTTTTCACAAACAGCACTGGCGCTCCCCATGGTGACACACTGGGGCGTATGAACCCCTTATCAAGCAACTCTTGCAACTGAGTTTTCAACTCCCTCAATTCAGTGGGTGCCATCCTATAAGGAGCAATGGAAATGGGTCTTTGTGCGGCGGTGTCTCAATAGCAAATTCAACTTCCCTTTCTGGCGGCAAGCCAGGAAATTCTTCAGGAAATACTTCAGGGAAGTCTTTTACTGTGGGTATATCACTCAAATTTGGCTTAGCCTGCCTAGTATCCACCACATGTGCTAGGTAGGCTTCACGACCTTTCTCATCATTCTTCTTGCAAGCGTGGTGAGATAACATTGGACAAGAAATCATCCTTTCACCCCACAACAGTGATCTCATTACCCTCGAAGTTTTCAAAGAAATTCTCTTCAATTTGCAATCAACTATTGCACGATGACGTGACAACCAGTCCATTCCCAAAATCACGTTAAACTCGTGGAAGGGCAACTCAATCAGTGCGCCAAGAATTCATACCCTGAATCCTTAACGGGCAACCCTTGTACACTTTGTTCACTACCACCTTTGTGGCCCAATGGATTAGTGACCGAATGTCTTGGTCACTCTCCTACTAGTATCCCCCTTTCTACGGGTAGGTTGATGCGAGATATATGAATGAGTGGATCTGGATCCACCAATGCATGCAGTGTATTGTAGAGGAGAACGTACCCCGATGATGTCAGGGCATCTTGCTCCTCCCGAGCTCTCGGGGCATAATTTACGCGGTGGTGCATTATCCGGCCTCTCTGGCAGCTCGAATGCGAGCCTCTGTGATGGTCCCACTGCGTCAGTTACAGATTTTCTACCTCTCGTGGTGCGGGAGCAGTGCATGCTTGTGTTGGAGCAGTGTAGTAGTTCTCGTGGGCGGTTCCTCGGTGATGCTCTGTCGACCCACATCTTAAACAGCACCGATTACTCTCCAACATTCCCCCTTGTGCCATTTGAGATGGTGTGGACATGCGAGAAGATGTTGGGGCTGGTCCCTGAACCCCATCCACGGAGAGCGCCCGCGATGGTGTGGGTGACCTCTCCTAGGGGTGAAGCGTGGCTGGGCCCACGAGGTGACCACGACCTTGTGGCTGACCCAGAACTCTGCGTGCGGTGGACCTCTGAACTTCTTCCCAGTGCGGGAGATGAACTAGGCGACCGGGCCCCTCTTCTGCTGTCTATCCCATGCAGTGCGCTCACGATTCTCACTTTTTCAACCCTTATTGCAGCTTCCACTAACTTGCTAAGTGCAGATTCCCAAGGCGTTGAGCTGGATCTTGATGTTATCATTTAGTCCCTCTTCAAATCTCTTACACCTTTCGGCTTCATTAGGGACTATCTCCCTTCCGTAGCGGCTTAATCGGACAAATTCCTTCTCATACTCAACCACGATAGTGTCTGCCTCGAGTTAATGAACTCTCTTCTTCTCTCTTCCGGTATACAGTACCCACATATTTCTTCTTGAACTCGGAGAGAAAGAAGTCCCAAGTTACTGACTTCGGCTACACTTCATGGACACAGTGTCCCACCATTCGTAGGCATCGTCTTGCAACAAGGATACTGCAGCTTCTAGATTTTGCTCTGAGGTGCAGTGGAGTTGTTTTAAGACTCTGCCCGTTCTGTTCAACCAATTCTGGTACCGCAAGCGAGTGATCTTCTCTCTTCAGAAAAGTCCCGCTCCAAACTTTCTTAGCCTTTCCAGTGTGATTTACTGTGTGGAGGTGGTGGTGGTGGTGGTCTTTGGCATTACTCGACCATTTGTCTAAAGAAGTCGGCCATTTGTTGGAACATGGCCTGTGGGGGCTGAGCAGGCTCTGCTTGAGCTAGTGGAGTAGGTTCTCCCCTACCCCCAGTCTCAGCTGCTATAGGTGGAGCATGACTCTCCACTTCCTCCTCGACTGCTCTCTGTGATGAAGGGTCCATATCCTATTCAAAATAAGAAAGACAAACAGATTTGCATTAGTGTCACCTCGACTCTTACAAATGCAATGCATGGTATGGACTCAATCTAGGCCCAGAAACGCCTAAACCGTGCTCTGATACCACTAAATGAGACACCCCTTACCCGTGTACAGTATACCCGAGTAAGCAATGTCACCACGATTGTCTTAAGCACACTCTAATATGCCTTATTTAATTTTTATCATGCTTTTGAATATAATTTGTGAAATATAATTTATTTAAGCCATTTATCGAAATTGTCATTTATTTGAGGTTCCGAAAATTTTAAAGAAAATCCGGCAGAGTACCGGCTAAAAATGGAGAAAACAGTTCTTCGGAACCTGTTAAAAACACTTCCAATATTTGTTTTCAATCATCTCAAACTCCAATATCCAAAATCTCAACAATTTTCAATTTCGGTTCTCAACAACCTTTTCATTTTTCAAACATTCATTTCTCATAATGCTCATATATAACAATAAATAAATGCTCAAATTTTGCATTCATAACCATAACTTTCATTATTTATATGAACATCAAAATACATTACATAAGTTCAAATACATATAAGGAAGTAAAAATTAGCTACAAAATATCAAAATGACGCCTAGTGTCCTACCAATGCACTGCAGAAGTTGAGGTGACACGGACACTGTGCAGAACTGCAGGATGGACTCACCCAGTCTGCGGTCTACTGGGCTCACGATCTGTATCTCCAGAACCTACGCGTGGCAAAAGCAACAGGCTAAGCAATAATGCTTAGTGGTGCAATAATAAAATAAAGGAAATAGCAAGAAATAAATATGTAATGAATGTATATGTTATATTTGTTTGGTATTTGTATATCATTTACTTTGTCCACTTTTATTGACGACTGGACTGGATAACGGGTAAACTGGCACTGGGTATCAAGTACCTCGGGCCGTCACACCATCGGTCACATATGCATCTCCGGTGTACAGAGCATTAACAAGTCAGTAAACAATATCAGGCACAAGGCCAAGTCTCAATGCAAGGTTAGAATGGCTAAAAGCCATAAAATCACGGAATGGCATATTGCCATGTGCAGTACTGCTAACTGAACCCTATTGGCATGCCAAACTGTCCAAACCAATCTTGTTAGGTATACTAGGGCATTTGAAACTTTTAAATTCTTCAATTTGTGAATTTCATGTTTTGGTGTTACTATTCACCTCATTGGTCAACAAAAATGTTGACTTTTGGATAGAAAATATGTACATTGACTTTGGCACTCCCAACATACCACATTTTGTATTTAAAACTTGTTGGCATTAAGCGTTAATACCATTTCTAAGCATTAAACCAAAGGAGCAGATTTTTTAGATTTTGTACCATAACTTTACTGTTCCATTAGGAACTGTTACAGTGGAAATTTGAGGAATTGGTAAACATAAAAGTTGTTCCTTATTTTGTCTAGTTGAATTTCCTTTTTTGAATCACTGCATTTGGAGTTTTGTAGCTCTAGATATGGTCCAAAAACCACAGCTGGCCGGATTTCCATTCTGTAGAAATTACCATATCTACAGTAACATGAACAGTGAATGTGACTGCATATTTGAATAGGTTATGGCCATAATTTGGGGTAGGTTTCTTCATAAAAGTTTTTTTTCTATGTCTTATCTTCTTGCTGTAAAAATTTCAAGTCAATTGACCAAATATACAGTGAGTTATGGCCAAATGAACAGTTACTATTCATTTGGTTATTCTGCAGAATCAGTTGCAGGGTATCCGGATTGGGGCCAACTTTTGGTCCTCTTGCTTTAGTCTTTTGGGCATGGTTTCTTCAGCAAAAATGTGCCATTATAAGCATAGTTTCATGTCCAATTTGCCAAACACCAATTGGACCTACACAGCCAAAGTTATGGCTGTCTAAGTGGACTGAAGTTTCAGTCATCATTCTGGACCCTCTAGGCAGCACACTCATTCCCTTTGCCATGCTTTATTTCAGTCCCAATTAAGGTCAAATTCCTTCAAATGGTCACTAATTGAACATTAGGATGTTATTTAACAATTTCATAAGCCAAGCCAATTTTCACTCCCCAAAACCCTAGCTTCACATTATAATTTCTACAAGATGCCTTAGTTAGCATACCAATTCATCATCCATATATATATATATATCCTAAACGTCATTTTTAGTCCACTCTAAGACCAACAAAACACTTATTCCTATACCTTCAATAGGGCTGCCAAATTCTCTAATGGACATACACATGAGTTTGGTTCATTTCATTCACAAATGCTTATTGGTTTCAAGTCCCTAACATAGAAAATAAAAGTTTTAAGTAGATAGGTGCACTAACCTCTTGTAGGCAGATTTTTCCCAACCCAAAACTTCATTTTCCTTCACTTCCTAGGCTGCCAAACACTCTCCCAAGATGAGTGGACAACTTTTAATGAAAGGGGTTTAGGGTTTATGGTGAAAAGAAGGGAGAAAGTAAGCTTTGATTGAAGTTGTCAATGGAGGTTGGCTATGGGCAAGGGTTTCGGCTGGAATGGGAAAGAGATGGCTGCTGGTTTTTTCTTTATTTCTTGGTCTCAATTATCTCTTTTATTAGTTAGTCAAATGGTTACTTAATTATAATTGGTTATAGTTTTCTTAATGACATCACCATGATGTCATAAATAAACCTTTTCCTCTTTTTCTTTTCTTTCCTCCACTACTCATTTTCAATTTAATTTCTAGTATTGTTTATTCATATTTTATGTCATATTAATTATTTACTCAACTGGACAAGTCGGCCAAAATTCACCTCTGAAGGCGAAATGACCAAAATGCCCTCCGTTTGGCTTAACGGGTCAAAATTGTCTGTACCGATTGAAAAATTTTTCTAGGTATTTTCTTGGCATTCTAATGCCATAGGAACCTCAATGACCCTTCTCTGGAGTCCCAAAAATTATTTTATGAATTTTTCCCCGGGTCTAGGGCTCCTCGTTGCGAGAACCGCAACTTCCCTCTGGTTACCCATCGCTAGGGCACCGACTCGTTTAACTTGTTTGTATTTTATTTCTAAAATGTTTACTAAATTTTTCTTATCAATATTTGAGTTAATTATGGTTCCTCACTTTAGTTTAAATATTTTTCTGGACATTCTAGCTGTCCGGACCGACACCAGTCACCGGAACAGTAGGATGTACGGAGTAGTTATCGGGAGGGTGTTACAATGAGACTCACCATTCCATCTTATTTATATCTCATATAAATAACTTGGGAACAAATATGAATACAATCTTTCTGGATAAGTCATGTCCTTATTATGAAGTATCCTCGATTGTGAACCTATTTATGATACTTTGTGCTAGAAATATTGTCACTCATATTCTTAACAACTTAAGAATAATATTTCTAAAAAAATATCAATGGACCTTTTCTATTACACATAAATATATTATGTAAATAGAAAAGTGGAAATGCCTTTTATTAATAAAAATATGTACAAGATACATACTAAATGATATGCTCTAGGGTTAATACATGATATGCCTTTTAATACATACTAAATACAAGATACATACTAAATGATATGCCTTTTATTAATACATGATAGTTATGGTTTCAAACCATTTACAATGTTTTTCAAGCAATAAGTATTCATCAAATATCATTAAGACAAATTTTCACAATTTAAACAATAATAGATAATTTGCCATAATTCATTTCAATTGAAAATTCAAAAGAATTAACTGTTGTGCACAAACCTCTGATAAATGTCTCTTAGCTCTGACTCGGTGTTTCCTTCCCCTTCCTTGAGTCTTTGCTAACTGAAACACACAATTTAAAGTGTTTCAGTACTCATATAAACCGTCTCTAATAATAAGGCATATTAATTAATTTATTGATTTCTATTATTTTCCTTAGTGAACCTAAAATGTTAACCTTCGATGCACTCTAAGTGGATTAGGTTTAATGTTACCAATATATCACATTTTATACCCCTTTAGTGTTGGTATATGCTACCAATTTCGTTTCCAAGTATATTGCATTTTATTGCAATTTTTTGGATTTCGGTATGCTAATTTGACCTAACCGGATGACCTAGTTCCCTTGGTTTTCAGGTTTCGGTCCAAACTACAAACTTCTAGGTCTGTGTCTTATTGCACGTGAGGAAAAATTTCAGGTCATTCTGAGTTGTGTAGACCAAGTTATGATCAATTGACGAATGCTGGATAGAGTGCACCAAAAAGGTAACTTTAGGTCATTTTTAGGTCACTTTTGGTTCAGCTAGTTTTTGGACCTAAACTTGTGCAAGCTATTTGATTTGGTTCTGGCCATTTCTGAGCTTTGGTGTCTTCATAAGAATTGTAGATATATGTCTCAACTATTCATGGTAAAAATTTTAGGTCAATTGGACCTATTTTGAGTGAGTTATGGCCAAAAAACTAACTACTGCCCAAATGGTCAATTTTCAGGTTTTCAAAGCATTAATCCAGATTTGGTCATTTTTCAAGTCACCTTCTAGGAAGAATTTGTAACACCCCTATGTTCGATAGTGCGTTCTACTGTTCTTGTGACTAGTGTTGTGTGGACAGCTAGGATGCCTAGAACTACACTTAGATATGAGTGAGGAGACATAAAATAATGAAATAAAAGAAAAGAAAATACAAGAAAAACAAAGGAAAAATAGTAGCAATGAAATGTAACCAAGTTAAACGAGCTGAGAACCCTAGCAACGGGTGACCGCACCGGGAAGTTGCGGCGTAGACCGTTGAGTAGCCCTGGACTACGGGGAACGCTAGAAAATATTTTTAAGACATAATTAAAGACCTATTGAAGTATAAATATCATTAGAAATATGAAAGAAAAATTAATTAATTTGTACAAAGAAAAACGGGAAATCAAGAAAACGATAAAACTCGGTGTCACAAAAAAATTCGGAATACAGCCCGAACAGGGACATTGTGGTCATTTGACACCCCGAGTTGTCTTTTGACCTAAATATCCATTAAAAATAAATGATGTTACACTTGAAAAATATCATAAAAAAATTAAATTGATGGTACCTAATGTAAATAGCAAAAGATAAGAGTTAAATATGGGAATATGGAAACTTTAGAATAAACAAATATTACAATCTTCACTTAGTGCTCCACTAACACCGAAAGTGGACCATTAAACTTCATTTTGGACAAAAAACTTCATCTTCTTCAGCCTCCCAAAAATCAGCCGAAATGCTCCCAAAGAAATTCCTCTATGGCCATCCATGGCCAAGCTTCAATCCTTCATCTCCAAGCTAATTTCCTTACACTTTCCTTCACTAAAATTGTTCTACAAAACTTGGGCAGTAGATAGGCAATAAGAAAATCAAGTTTTGGTGAGGTTTTGAAGAATTTCAAAAGTGGTAAGTATGTATTTTTTATGCTTGAAGGGATGTTATGGGTAGTTGAATTGTAGAAGGATTTTTGAAGTTTGATGAGTTAAGGGAGAGGTACATTTTTGGCGGCCATGGAACTTCAATAAGAGTAGTTTATACTTGCATGTAAATGGTAGATTAAAGTGTTGATGTAAGTGTTTATGTGTATAGGAATAAATTGGATAATGTATACTAGATGTATGTGATAGTACACTTGATTTTGGAAGCTTCGAAGCTAATTGAGGGAGATGTACAATCGGCAACTTTGAAGTATAGACCAAAATATGTTGTTTCATGGTTTGGTTTATGGAATTATATTGTTCAATTATGGTGCTTGTTATGGCAACATGTATATGTATATAAAGTTTGAATTTGGACATGTAAATGAGCTATGTCATGTGGTTAAATTGTTTGTAATTGGACTTGGAAAATTCTGTACTATAATGTGCATATTGGGAATGGTTATAAGCTGCCAAAATGACCAAAAATGAGTTGCTAAATGTGTTTAAGTTATGGTACAAACCAGAAATGGCATGAAGGAAATAACTTGGTAAGCATAGGATGTGTAATTGATGAGTGATGAACAATGTGTAATAGGGCAGTTTATATTTTGACTTAGAACCTTAAGTGTGTGACTCCAATTGGTATGAGACCAATTGGAGGTGAAACTAGGCACAAAAAGTGTCAACTTTCATGAAGGAAGCTTACCAAAATTCTGCTTGGAAGGTGACTTGAAAAATGACCAAATCCGGATTAGTACTTTGAAAACCTGAAAATTGACCATTTGGGCAGCAGTTAGTGTTTTGGCCATAACTCACTCAAAACTGGTCCAATTAGCCTGAAATGTTTTCCATGAATAGCTAAGACATATACCTACAACTCTTATGAAGACACCAACACCCAGAAATTACAATAAGCAAGTCAAATAGCTGGTACAAATTCAGGTCCGAAAACTGGCCGAACCAAAAGTGACCTAAAAATGACCTAAAGTCACCATTTTGATACATTATGTCCAGCATTGGTAGATTGACCATAACTTAGTCTACACAACTTAGAATGACCTGAAATTTTTCCCCACGTGCAATAAGATATAGACCTACAAGTTTGTAGTTTGGACCGAAACCCGAAAATCGAGGGAACTAGATCATCCTGCTAGGTCAAATTAGTATACTGAAATCCGGCAAATTGCAATAGAATGCAATGTACTTGCAAATGAATTTGGTAACATGTGCCAACACTAAAAGGCTATTAAATATGACACATTGGTAACATTAAATCCTAATTCACCTAAACTGCATCAAAGGTCAACATCTTAGGTTGACTAAGGAAATAATAGAATTCAATAAGTTAATTATTAAGCTTTATTGTTAGAGACAGTTTAAATGAGTACTGAAACACTTCAAATTGTGTGTTTTAGTTAGCAAAGACTCAGAGAAAGGGAAGGAAACGCTGAGTCAGGGCCCAGAAACAGTTATCAGAGGTTTGTGCGTAACAGTTATTTCTTTTGAATTTTTCAATTGAAATAAATTATGACTATTTGTATATTATTGTTTTAAATTGTGAAAAATTATTTGAATGATATTTGATGGATACTTATTGATTGAAAAGCATTGTAAATGGTTTGAAACCACAGTTATCATGTGTATTGATTGAATTCCTCGCTAGATTGTCTAGTGGGATGAATTGATTTCCCTCTCTAGCTAAAGTATTGAGGTGGGTGCCTGTTGAGGATGAATAGAATGAGTACTCATATTATTGCTAGCTAGCTATGTTATTCCTCATTAGCTATCGGCTTTTGGGATGAATTGAATTCCTCACTAGCCATCGGCATTTGGGACGAATTGAACTTTGGAACATGATTAAGCTGTGTGTGTGATTTATTGATATTCATTGTGAAATGGAGTTTAAATTCTTATTGACATTCACTGTCTTTTAAATTTAACTATGTTTTGATTTATTGAGATTTATTGTGATATTGTGAAATGGAGTTTAAATTCTTTATGACATTCATTGTTTTTGAATTTAACTATGGTTTTAAGTATCCACTATTTATATGACTTATGATTTGTTATTTAAAGTTGTATTTGGTTAATATTGTGCACCACTGAGACATTGTCTTAGCGATAGCTTTTCATTGCTGTCACATTGTCTCAGCGATAGCTTTTCATCGGGTATATTGAGTATACCATATTTTGCAATTTGTATTATAATGTATGTTCACTATATGTATATAGTGTTCTTAGTTTTGAGCAGTTGTAAATTAAAATTGTACATTGAAGAATAGTTTTATTCAAAATACAGATGGCACTCTACCAAAATTTTTACAGAAATTACTAATAATTCAAATGTGTTAGTTGTTTCACTTCAGTTCAAAAAATTTTTTAACACCTGTAAATAGTGCTCACCACTGTAAAAAGAAGTAAGAAAAGTTTTTAAATCCCTTGTAGTGTATTTAATGGGTTATCAGTAGACGAAGTTAGTAATTCATTAGGTATACTATGGCATCATGTTATGCCTTACAGAGGGGTGGGGTGTGACATGTTTTAGTGGTATCAGAGCAAAGTTTTAAAATTCTATTTTCACCTGTAATTTGAATATTCTTTTTTCATAGTACAACTACTCAATGTCATTGTTTGATACATACAGTACATTACATTATAAATATGCACTAACAGGAGAAAATCTCCTTGTGTTATTTGTTCAGGAGGTCTAAGATCCTCGAATTGACTATGGAAGAGGGTGATCATTCAGTCGATCAATCTATAGAGGCTGAGGTACAAGGGGATGCCCTAGCCCTACATAATATCAGTGGATCAGCCGCACCTGCCCCCTTAGTACCGCAGTTCCCTGCTCAGTTCGCTCAGTAGATGGCTGCAATGTTCCAATAGATGGCTAGTAATGTGCCTAGTCAAGTCCCACTATAGACACCAGTGGTACAACCGCAGTCTTCTTCTAGACAGTATGACAAATTGATGAAATATGGGGCTACTGAGTTCAAGGGGACAGTAGATTCTCTAGAGGCAGAACAGTGGTTAGAAAGAATGAATAGGGTGTTAAAGAAGTTACATTGTACAGAGGAGCTCAGGTTTGAATATTCAGTATCTCTGCTACAAAGGGGATGCATATGACTGGTGAAAAACCATTCCCCATAGTCTGGTAAAACCTTCAGTGCTAACATGGAATGATTTTCTACGGGAGGTCAGACAAAAATATGTCCCTAATGCTTATGTGGACTAGAAGCTGCAAGAGTTCCTAAGTCTGAAACAGGGGAGTAGATCAGTGGCTGAATATGAAAGGAAATTTTCCCGCCTGAGCCATTATGCAGTAAGTTTACTTGCTACCAACAGGGAGAGATGTAAAAGGTTTGAAACTGGCTTCAAGCGCAGTATCTGATCACAAGTGGTCGGATTCAAACATAACAACTTCTCTGAGCTTATTTCTCAAGCGCTGGAATTAGAAAGAATTGAGTTAGAAGCGGCCCCTGAGAAAAAGAAATCAGAGAAGACAGAAAAAGAGGAAAAGTCAGTAGAACAGAGTTCTAGAGGTCCTACTAGAAAGAGGAAGAACTTTGGGGGACACAGCAGAGGTGGTAAGAAGTCTGGTACGGGAAGATATTAGGGACAGAAACCTCCTCTATCTGGTCAGCAGAGTACCAGAAGTACTTACCCTCCCTGCCAATGTGAAGCTTGTGGAAGAAATCATGGTGGGGTGTGCTACAAGGCCATAGGAGCCTGTTATAACTGTGGAGGCACAGGGCACTTTGCTAATGACTGCACCAGTACTCGCAGAGTTGGACCACCTCCTACTACTGCAGAAGGATTAGTTCAGAGCCCCGTCACCAGAGGTTCACAACCACCTAGCAGAGGTACAGGCAGGGGTAGAGGTAACCCAGCAGGAGCCAAGGAACAGTGAATCAATCAGAGCAAGGCAGTGCTCTAGTCAGAGTCTATGCAATAAGACAGAGAGAAGAGGCTGAGACATATGATGTTGTGGCTGGTACCTTCTCAACTTTTAATCAAGATGTGTTTGTATTATTTGATTTGGGTTTTACCCATTCTTATGTGAGTGCTAGCATCATTGATTGCATTACTATTCCACGTAAAAAAATGGACTTTGAGGAGCTAGTAACAAGTCTGCTAGGACAAGAGGTCAGGGTTAATAGAATGTGTAAGGATTGTCCTTTGGTGATCCAAGGACACACTTTTCTGTCTGATCTCATTGAAATGCCCTTCAGAGATTATGATATCATCTTGGGCATGGATTGGTTAGCCAGGCATCACGCCATGATTGACTGTAGATTAAAGATAGTCACTTTTGGCCTTCATCAGTACAGTGACATGGTAATACATGGGGAAAGGCAGCTATTACCATCAAACATCATTTCGGCTGCACTAGCAAGAAAAATGATTAGAAAGGGGTGTGAAGCATACTTGGCACACGTGGTAGACACCCAAATGGGGAGTCTAGCATTGAGGGACATCCCTACAATATATGACTTTCCAGATGTGTTTCCTAATAAATTGCTAGGATTACCTCTAGAAAGAGAGGTGCAGTTTTAAATTAATGTTCTGCCTGGTGTGGAACCAATCTCCATAATACCATACAGAAGGGCTCCAGCGGAGTTGAAGGAGTTGAAGGTACAGTTGCAAGAAGTACTTGAAAAGGGCTTCATCTGCCCTAGTGTGTCACCTTGGGGAGCACTAGTATTGTTTGTTAAGAAGAAGGATGGCACTCTTCACTTATGTATTGACTACCGGCAGTTGAATAAGGTGACAATAAAGAACAGATATCCATTGCCTCGCATTGATGATCTGTTTGATCAGTTGAAGGGTGTAGTTGTATTCTCCAAAATTGATTTGCAATCTAGTTATTGTCATTTGAAAGTGCAAGAGCAAAGTATTCCAAAAACTGCTTTCAGAACTTGGTATGGCCACTATGAGTTTCTAGTAATGCCATTCGGGTTAACAAATGCTCCAGCTGCTTTTATGGATCTGATGAACACTATCTTCAGACCATATTTCGACCAATTTGTGGTTGTGTTTATTGATGATATTTTGATATATTCGAGGAATGCAGAGGAGCATGACAGACATCTGTGGATTGTACTGCAAACTTTAAGGGAGAAACAGCTATATGCCAAATTGTCGAAATGCTTGGGACATGTTGTGTCAGCTGAAGGGATCAAGGTAGATTCCAGCAAGGTAGAAGCTATCCTTAATTGGAAGCTACCTAGGAATATCACAAAAATTCATAGTTCTCTGGGTTTAGCTGGATATTACCATTGATTTGTGAAAGGATTTTCTATGTTATCTTCTCTACTGACCAAGTTGCTTCGGAAAGATATAAAATTTCAGTGGATAGATAAATGTCAACAGAGTTTTGATGAGTTGAAGAAGTGCATGACTAAAGCTCCAGTCCTTACTTTACCTACATCGGGTAAAGAATACATAGTTTATAGTGATGCTTCTCACAATGGGTTAGGCTGTGTACTGATGCAAGATCGGAATGTCATTGCTTATGCATCATGCCAGCTGAAACCGCAGGAGAGGAACTACCCAACACATGATTTGGAGCTGGCAGCTAATGTTTTTGCTCTAAAGATCTGGAGACACTATTTGTATGGGGAGAAATGCTACATCTACACAGATCACAAGAGCTTGAAGTACTTAGGCACCCAGAAGGAATTGAATTTGAGGCAGAGGAGATGGTTAGAACTGATTAAAGACTATGATTGCTTAATAGACTATCAGCCAGGGAAAGCAAAAGTGGTGGCTAATGCCTTAAGTCGTAAGACTATGAAAGTCTCAGAGTTTCTCCTTTGTCCATGGTATATGAATTGAAAGCACAGCATGCCAGTTTAGAGATTGATGATGAGGGACAGACAGTAATTGCATGGCATGTACAGCCAGTGTTGATTGATCAGATCAGAATGGCTGCTCAGAATGATGATAAATATCAAAAGCTACTAAAAGAAGTCCAGCAAGGCAAGAAACCTAAATTCTCTGTGAGAGATGATGGTTTATTGCTACATCGGGGCAGAATGTGCGTTCAAAGTGATGTGGAATTGAAATAGATCATTATGAAGGAAGCACATGAGTCTCCTTTTGCTATGCACCCTGGTGGAACTAAAATGTATAAAGGGTTGAAAGAGCATTACCAGTGGATGGGTATGAAGAGGGATATAGCTGAATTTGTTTCCAAATGCCTAACTTGTCAGCAAGTAAAGGTAGAACATCAAGTTCCAGCTAGTTTGTTACATCCATTGCCAGTACCATAGTGAAAATGGGAATGGATAACTATGGATTTTTTTTACGAGACTTCCGAGGACACAGAATAGTCAAGATGCAGTATGGGTTATAGTTGACAGACTGACCAAGTCTACTCACTTTTTGCTAAATCGAATGGACTATAGCCTGGAAAGATTGGCCAAATTGTACATATATGAAATTATAAAACTACATGGTGTGCCAGTATCGATTTTATCTGACAGAGATCCTAGGTTCACTTCTAGATTATGGGGTAGTCTACAGAGAGCCCTAGGAACTAGATTGAACTTTAGCACAGCATTCCACCCACAGATAGATGGCCAGTCTGAAAGGGTAGTTCAGATATTGGAGGATATGCTACGAGCTTGTGTGATTGAGTTTAAAGGTAGTTGGGATACACACTTGCCTTTCATTGAGTTTGCTTATAACAACAGCTACCAATCAAGCATTGGGATGCCTCCATATGAAGCTTTGTACGGCAGGAAGTGCAGAACTCCCCTATGTTGGGATGAAGTAGGTGAAAGAAAGATGATTGGGCTAAAAATTGTTCAGCAGACAGAGGAAAATATCAGATTGATAAGAGATAGACTCAAGGCTGCATCAGACCGTCAGAAGTCCTATGTTGATCTGAAGAGAAGAGACATTGAATATGCAGTGGGTGATAAGGTATTCCTCAAAGTTTCTCCTTGGAAGAGGATTATGAGATTTAGTAGAAAGGGGAAATTGAGTCCTCGTTTCATCGGACCATATGAGGTTTTGGAAAGAGTGGGTCCTTTGGCAAATCGGTTGGCATTACCTCCGGAGCTAGAAAGGATACACAGTGTCTTCCATGCGTCCATGTTAAGGAGGATTAGATCTGACCCATCTCATGTACTATCAGTTGAAGAGATTGAGGTAAATCCAGACCTCTCATATGATGAAGAACCCATAGAAATTCTGGCTTATGAGGTGAAGCAGTTGAGGAATAAACAGATACACCTGGTTAAAGTGTTGTGGAACCATCATTCAGGCCAGGAAGCAACTTGGGAACGTGAAGAGGACATGAGGAGACAGCACCCACAGCTGTTCAGAGCCTGATGCCAGGTAAAATTTCGAGATGAAATTTATTTTAAGGGGGGGGGGGGAGAATTGCAACACCCCTATGTTCGATAGTGCATTCTACTGTTCCTATGACTAGTGTTGTCCGGACAGCTAGGATGCCTAGAACTACACTTAAATATGAGTGAGGAGACATAAAATAATGAAATACAAGAAAAGAAAATACAAGAAAAACAAAGGAAAAATAATAGCAATGAATTGTAACCAAGTTAAACAAGCCGAGAACCCTAGCGATGGGTGACCGCACCGAGAAGTTGCGGCGTAGATCGTTGACTAGCCCTGGACCATGGGGAACCCTAGAAAATATTTTTAAGACATAATTAAAGACCTATTGAAGTATAAATATCATTAGAAATATGAAAGAAAAATTAATTAATTAGTACAAAGAAAAACGGGAAATCGATAAATCGACAAAACTCGGTGTCACAAAAAAATCGAGAATGCAACCCGAATGGGGGTATTGTTGTAACATCCCTATTTGCTCAGCCTAGTATATGTTACTGTTCCAGTGACCGGTATCGGACTGGACAATTAAGAGGATTAGAACTATGTTTAAGACACCTAGAAAAGCCCTGATCGAAAATAAATAGTGATTACCAGATAGAAAAGTGAAAATAAGAAAAACAGAACATAAGAAGTTAAATGAGCCGAGAGTCACAGCGATGGGTGACCTTCTCGGGAAGGATTGCGAAGTCAATTTAAACTCAAATTTCGAACCGTAAAATGTGACGTTGCGGTCCTTAGGACTATTACGAACACATTGGAAAAGAAAATCAGGAAAAAGAATTGTTAAGCCAGTCAAATAATTAGGTCAGGGAGCTGAAAGAAATATTGAATTATTTGCAAACCGGGTTAAACTGGCGAGGGGCAATTTGGTCAATTGACCCCGAGAGCTGACTCCTGACCTAATTTTCAAATAAAATCAGAAAAAAGAAATTTTCAGAATCGGAAATTAAATTAAAGAACTAATGGAAAAATAAAAGAAAAATAAAAAAAAAGAGAGGAAAATGGAAAAGTAAAAAGTGATGACATCATGCATAACCTCATGCATGATACAATAAATATATTATTAATAAATTTAATTAACTTGATTTGTTGGTCTTCCATAAGACTAAAAACATAAACAAAAGGAAAAAAAAAGAGAAAACTTATCTTCCTTTGCCGTCCACCTCTCCTCTCTCATCTCTCTCATTTTCTTAACCTCCTCCATTGAAGCTCACTAAAAAGCTTCTTGAACCCAAGATTTGAGCCATAAAATTTATAAGTTTCTTTGTTAAAACTTGTAGTTGAGTCTTGTTAAGAAGATTGGAAGGAGAAAAATTGAAGAAAGCTTGAAGAATCAAGAATTTGGAAAGCTCCATTTGAGGTAAGCTCTCTTCCTTAATTTTGATTGAATTATAAGTATAGAAGTAAGATAAGAGTGGTTAGAAATATATGAAAACATGCAAAATCATGCCTATCTAGAACCCTAGGAATTTTGGCCAGCAGCAAACTAATGTTGAAATGGGTAATTTTGATGCAAATAATGAAGTGGTTAAGTGTAAGTGAGGGCATGAGTACTAAATATGCATTTAGAATTCAACAAATGATTTAGATATGAAAGTTAAGGTTTGGACCTAGGGTTTTGGGAGACAAAAATGTGAGGATGTGTTAAATAGTGTTTTTGACCTTGTTTGAGATGAAAAATGGTCATTTGTGACCAATTGATATGTGTTGGAAGTGTTAGAAGTGAGTTTAAATTCGGACTGAAAATGGCCATGCTGCAGGCAGCAGGACCAAGGTCCCTTTGAGGGACCAAAACTAAAAATTTACAAGTCCAATTGGGAATGAAAATAGACACAAAATGGAACATTTTTCATTCAGGAATCATGCCCAAAAACTGACCAAAACCTAGTGAACAAATTGATCAAATCCAGATTTATGCAGTTTGACCTGTACAAAAATGCTATTTGTTCATTTGGCCATAACTTAGGCTAGGTAGGTCTAAATGACCTGAAATTTTACCAGTGGACAGCTGAGATATAGACCTAAAACTTTTATGAAGAACACAAACCCAAATTATGTCACACTTTACCCCTCTGTAAGGCATAACATGATCCCGTAGAATACCGAATGAACTACCAAACTTCACCTACCGATAACTCATTAAGTACCCTACAAGGGATTTTAAAACAATTTTCTTATTTTTGATAAGTGGTGAGCATTTCTAATAAGTATTTAAAACATGTAATTAAGTTGAAAGCTAGTTGGAAATTTTAGCCCATTTTATTTTTTTTCGCAAATTTTATAAAAATTTTGACAGAGTTCTGTCTGTATTTTGAGAAATAGTTCTTGAATACCTATAAAAAACACTTCTAAAAGTTTTTCTCAACCTCTACTTCAATTTCATAATCAAACTCAATCCATTTCAACAACTCCACAATTATTTCAATCAATTTCTCAAGTTCAAAATTCAATAATCCTCAAAATACTAACAACATTTCATTCAAATTAAATAAAATAGTTCCTCTCATATTTTATTAGAGACAAAATAATTTATATATATATATATCCTTAAAAAATTTACATCAAAGGAATTTCAAACTAAATTTTTATTACAAACTTCATACAAACTTTGTACAAGCTGCTCAAGACCCATTTTACATGTCCATACATTTATGTGCAATACATACATCAAAAGAAATATTTACAGTTAGGGTATAAATTATACCCGGTGACTTTAAGCTGATAGCTCCTCACACCTCAGCAGCTCAGTCTGCTGCTCCTCTAGTCTTTGTATCTGCGACAGCAATAGAAGCTATCGCTGAGTACTAGAACTCAGTGGTGTATAACATACTAAAATAATCTTTATGCAAAACTTAAATCATATTTATTCAAAAATTTGGCTGAACATGAGAATTGAGTACAAATCATGCATTATGAAATTTTAAATGCAAACCAAGTTCATTTCAAAGTATCAAAACACATTTCATAAAACCCACAGTTAGATCATGCCATTCAAAACAAATAGAATCTCAATAGCCAGAGGCTAAAGAGAAATCACATCACAAGGCTAGCTAGCTCAAATATATGGATATCCATTCACATCCTCTTCTACTGGCACACCTCAACACTTCTCCAGAGAAGGAATCAAAATTCGAAGCTAATTACCCTCACTAGTCATGCTAGTGAGGTGTTCAAATATATGGTCATGACACTGTGGTTTCAAAACTTATCTTAACAATTTGCTAAACATTGTCATTTCAAATATGCATAATAACTTTCAACAATTTTGATCAAACATCATAAAAATTGTCATAATTCACTAATTCAAATTATTCAAAACAATATGCACAAATAATTTACAAAAGTTATACGTTATGCACAAACCTCAAGCGAGTCGCCTCTTGGCCTCGACTCAGTTCCTCGGGTTCATTCCCGATATCCTTTCCAACTGAAACACACAATTTTACAATGTTTCAGCACTAGAACTTAATATAAACCCAAAATAAATTTAGCTTCACTTTTACCTAGCTCTAACGTGCTAAATTCGATATTCTCGAAATTTTTGTGTTTCGGGTTACTATTTACTATACTATTCAAGTCAAATAGTTGACTTTCTAAGGCTTAATAGGTATGGGAACTCCAACTTCACCCACATACCACATTTTGGTCACTAAACTTGTTGGTTTTGGTCATTTTCTCAAAACTTAGATCTTTTAGGCAAAATTGCCAATTTTCAGTTTTGGTGTCCCTAATTGTACTGTTTCATTGGTTAGTTTACTGTTGGAATTTGGAAGAACTTTCTTCATAGAAAATGTTCCCTATTGTCTCAAGTTTATTCTCCTTTTTGAATCACCCCAATTGGAGTTTTGTAGCTCAAGTTATAAGCAAATTATGTTTACTGTTCATGCTGCAGAATTTTGTTCTGGCAGATTGTTAATTCCAACTTCGTTCAGCAATTTGATCAAGTTAGGTCCATATTTTGGTCTAACTTTCTCCATATGAAATGTTGTACTATGCCTTAGGTTTCCATCGGTTCAAGAATCACCTAAATCAGAGTTTTCTAAAGAGAGTTATAGCCATTGAAACTTTACTGTTCAAATGGCAAATCTGCAGTCTGCAGATTCAGTAATCCAAATTGGCTCAGTAATTTGATTGGGTTAATGGCATAATTTGGGTTAGTGTTCTGCATGAAAGTTCTGCATATGAAATGTTGTACTATGCCTTAGGTTTCCATCGGTTCAAGAATCACCTAAATCAGAGTTTTCTAAAGAGAGTTATAGCCATTGAAACTTTACTGTTCAAATGGCAAATCTGCAGTCTGCAGATTCAGTAATCCAAATTGGCTCAGTAATTTGATTGGGTTAATGGAATAATTTGGGTTGGTGTTCTTCATGAAAGTTTTAGGTATATATCTCATCTAACCACTGGTAAAATTTCAGGTCATTTTGACCTGCCTAGCTCGAGTTATGACCAAATGAACAAACACTGTTCATTTGGTCAGTTTATGCAGGGTAGCCTGCGATTTCTCAACTTCGGTCACTTTGTTCACTATGTTTTAGTCACTTGTTGGGCAGGTTTCCTAAATGAAAAATTGTATCATTTAGTGCCTATTTGCATCCCCAATTGGTCCCATATCCATTGGACTTGTAAAATCACATTTCTGGTACCTCAAAGGAAATTTTGGTCATGCTGCCAGCACATGACCTTATCCAATCCGAATTGACTTTTATTTCCAACACTTCGAACACACCTCATTTGGTCACAAATGACCATGTTTCACTTCACATTAGGTCAAATATATTATTTACCAATTTCTCCAAAATTTTTGCCTTAAAACCCTAGGTTTCAAACCCTAACCACACTAATTTATTGTAATTAGCTAATTCAAAGCATATAAACACAATCTTTCAACTCATTCAAGCATTTTAACATGTTTAACTCAATCAAACTCATGCAAATCACTCTCCCCTCCCTGCTGGATGAATTTCAGTTTAGTCCCTCCCACATATTTTTTTTTATTTTAAGTTTATTTATAAGTTATTCATGCTAAAAACATAACAATTAATCTCAAACTTTCAATTTGATGTGCTTACCTCAACTTTGATATCCAATCTTCAATTTTTCTCCTCTTTTCTTCTTTTTTTCTTGTTAGATTTCTTTCTCAAGGGAAGGGAATAAGGTTTTGTGGAGTGATTATGGAAAAAGTTAGGATTTGGTAAGGGTTTCAAAGCTTGAAGACAAGCTTTAATGGAGGTTTAACTATGGAGATATGAGGGAGAGGGAAAGTGACGTTTTGAAGAAGAAGACTTTGTGTTTTATTTTTTTTTTCTTTTCTTTCTTTATGTCTTTTGTCTTATGGAAGACCCAAAAATCCATTTAATCAAATTATTAATTATGGGATTTATGGCATCATGCATGATGTCATTTCCCTACACCTTTTTCATTTTCCTTCTTTTTTTTTCTATTAGTTCTTTAATTTAATTTTCGATTCCGAAATTTTCTTTTCACCGATTTTATTTGACAGTTAGGTCAGGAGTCAGCTCTCGAGGTCAATTGACCAAATTGCCCCTCGCCGGTTCATCCCGGTTTGCAATTAATTCCATATTTCTTTCGGCTCCCTGACCTAATTATTTGACTGGCTTAACAGTTCTTTTTCGTGATTTTCTCTTTTCCACTGTGTTCATAAGGGTCCTAAGGATCGTGGCGTCACATTTTACGATTTGAAATTTGAGTTTAAAATGACTTCGTAGTCGTTCCCGAGAAGGTCGCCCATCGCTGTGACTCTCGGCTCGTTTAACTTCTTATGTTCTGTTTTTCTTGTTTATACTTAACTAATTGGACATTACTAATTATTTGTGTTTGTGGCTTCTCTAGTTGTCTTAAGAGTGGTTCTAATCCCCTTAACTGTTCGGACCGACACTGATCACCGAAATAGTAAAATATACCAGGCTATGCAAATAGGGGTGTTACAATTCTCCCCCCCTTAAAATAAATTTCGTCTCTAAATTTTACGTGGTATCAATCTTTGAATAGCTGTTGGTGCTGTCTCCTCATGTCCTTCTCTCGTTCCCAAGTAGCCTCCTAGCCCGAATGATGGTTCCACAGTACTTTTACCAATGGTATCTGCATATTCCGTAGCTGCTTCACCTCATAAGCCAGAATCTCAATGGGTTCTTCTTCATATGTGAGGTCTGGATTCACTTCAATTTCCTCTACTGGTAGTACATGAGATGGGTCTGATCGATACCTCCTCAACATAGACACATGGAAGACATTATGTATCTTCTCCAACTCTAGAGGTAGTGCCAACCGATATGCCAAAGGACCCACTCTTTCCAGAACCTCATATGGCCCAATGAAACGAGGACTCAGTTTCCCTTTCTGCCAAATCTCTTAATTCTCTTCCAAGGAGAAACTTTGAGGAAAACTTTCTCACCCACTACATACTCAATATCCCTTCTTTTCAAATCAATGTAGGACTTTGACGGTTTGATGCAGTCTTAAGTCGATCTCTGATCACTCTGATTTTCTCTTCAGTTTATTGAATAATTTCGGGTCCAATCATCTTTCTTTCACCCACGTCATCCCAACACAACGGGGTTCTACATTTTCTGCCATACAAAGCTTCATATGGAGGCATCCCAATGCTTGATTGGTAGCTGTTGTTGTAAGCAAACTCAATCAAAGGCAAGTGTGTATCCCAACTGCCCTCAAACTCAATCACACAGGCCCGTAGCATGTCCTCCAATATCTGAATTACCCTCTCAGACTGGCCATCTTTTTGTGGGTGGAATGCAGTACTAAAGTTCAATCTAGTTCCTAGGGCTCTCTGAAGACTACCCCAGAATCTAGAAGTGAACCTAGGATCTCTGTCTGACAAGATAGATACTAGCACTCCATGCAGTCTCACAATCTCATCGATGTATAACTTGGCCAATCTTTCTAAACTGTAGTCCATCCGGACTGGCAGAAAATGAGCAGACTTAGTTAGTCTGTCGACAATGACCCATACTGCATCATGACTCTTCTGTGTCCTCGGAAGTCCCATCACAAAATCCATTGTTATTCTTTCCCATTTCCATTCTGGTACTGGTAGTGGATGTAACAACCCAGTGGGTACTTGATGCTTTGCCTTCACTTGCTGACAAGTAAGGCATTTGGATACAAACTATGCTACATCTCTTTTTATACCCATCCACCAGTAATGCTCCTTTAGCCCCCTATACATTTTTGTGCCACCAGGGTGCATGGCAAAAGGGGACTCATGTGCTTACTTCAAAATGATCTGCCTCAAATTAACATCATTAGGAACACATATTCTTCCCTGGTGTAGCAATAGACCATCATATCTGATTGAGAATTCTGGTTTCTTACCCTTTTGGACTTCTTCCATCAGCTTCTGATACTTCTGATCATTCTTAGCAGCCATTCTGATATGATCAATCAATACTGGCTGTACATGCCATGCAACTATTGTCTGCCCATCATCATTAATCTCTAAGCTGGCATGTAATGATCTCAACTCATGTACCAAAGACAAAGGAGTAACCCGTAGACTTGCCATAGTCTTGCGACTTAAGGCATCAGCCACCACATTAGCTTTCCCTGGCTGATAGTCTATCAGACAATCATAGTCTTTTATTAACTCTAACCATCTCCTCTGTCTCAAATTCAGCTCTTTCTGGGTGCCCAAATACTTCAAACTCTTATGATCTGTGTAGATGTAACACTTTTCCCCATACAAATAATGTCTCCAGATCTTAAGAGCGAACACAATGGCTGCAAGCTCCAAGTCATGTGTTGGATAATTCCTCTCATGCGGTTTTAGCTGGCGTGATGCATAGGCAATGACATTTCGATCTTGCATCAATACACAGCCTAACCCATTATGAGAAGCATCACTATAAACTGTATATTCTTTACCCGGAGTAGGTAAAGTCAGGACTGGAGCTTCAGTCAAACATTTCTTCAATTCATCAAAACTCTGTTGGCATTTATCCATCCGCTGAAATTTCACATCTTTTCTAAGCAGCTTGGTCAATGGAGATGCCAACATGGAGAATCCCTTCACAAATCTACGGTAGTATCCAACTAAACTCAGAAAACTGCGAATTTCTATGACATTTCTGGGTGGCCTCCAATTAAGGACAGCTTCAATCTTACTTGGATCTACCTTAATGCCGTCTTCTGATACTACATGCCCCAAGAAAGATATCTCCTTCAGCCAAAATTCACACTTCGACAATTTGGCATATAGTTGTTTCTCCCTCAAAGTCTATAGTACAATCCGCAGATGTCTATCATGCTCTTTTACATTCCTCGAATAGACCAATATATCATCAATGAATACCACAACAAACTGGTTGAGGTATGGTCTGAAGATAGTGTTCATCAGATCCATAAAAGCAGCCGGAGCATTAGTTAACCCGAATGGCATAACCAAAAACTCATAATGGCCATAACGGGTTCTGAAGGCAGTTTTAGGAATACTTTGCTCTTGTACTTTCAACTGATAATAACCTGATCTCAGGTCAATTTTGGAGAACACAGCTGCACCCCTCAACTGATCAAACAAGTCATCAATGCGGGGCAATGGATATCTATTCTTTATTGTCACCTTATTCAACTGCCGATAATCAATACACAAGCAGAGAGTGCCATCTTTCTTCTTTACAAACAACACTGGCGCTCCCCAAGGTGACACACTAGGGCGGATAAAGCCCTTGTCAAGCAATTCTTGCAACTGCACTTTCAACTCTTTCAATTCTGCAGGTGCCATTCTATATGGCGTTATAGAGATTGGGTCCACACCAGGCATAACATTAATCTCAAACTGCACCTCTCTTTCTGGAGGTAATCCTGGCAATTCATCAGGAAATACATCCGAAAAGTCACATACAGTAGGGATGTCCCTTAGTGCTGGACTCCCCACTTGGGTGTCTATCACATGTGCCAAGTATGCTTCACACCCCTTTCTGATCATCCTTCTGGCTAGTGCAGCCGAAATGATGTTTGATGGCAGTAAATGCCTCTCCCCATGTATTACCACATCACTGTACAAAGGAAGACCAAAAGTGACTGTCTTCAGTCTACAGTCAATCATGGCGTAATGCCTGGCTAACCAATCCATGCCCAAGATGATATCATACTCTCTGAAGGGCATTTCAATCAAATCTGACAGAAAAACATGTCCTTGGATCACCAAAGGACAGTCCCTATAAATTCTATTGACCCGGACCTCTTGTCCTAATGGACTAGTTACTAGCACTTCAAAACCCATTTGCACACATGGAACAGCAAGTGAACTGACTATGCTAGCACTAACATATGAATGGGTTGAACCCGGATCAAACAATACAAATACTTCTTGATCAGAGATAGAGAATGTACCAGCTACCACATCAGAAGTCTCAGCCTCTTCTCGCTGTCTCATTGTGTAGATTCTGGTTGAAGCACTTCCTTGTCCCGACTGACCAACTGTGCCCTGACTGCCTGAAGCAGTGCCTCTACCTCTACCTCTTCCTCTGCCAACTGACTGTGAACCTCTGGGAGCAGGACTCTGAATAGATCCCTCGGCAGTAGTAGGAGCTGGACCATATCTCGAAGACGGAGCACTAGTGCAGTCTCTTGCTAAATGACCCTTGCCTCCGCAGTTAAAGTAGGCTCCAGTGGCCCAATAGCATTCCCCCCCATGAATCTTGCCACAAGTCTCACAGGGGCGGGCAGAATGTGAACCCCTGCTCGACTGCTGACCAGACCTAGGGGGTCTCTGTCCGGAAAATCTGCCCCTACCAAATCTTCCACCTCGACCCCTGCTGGGTCCACTAAATTTCTTTCTCTTTCCAGAGGTAGCACCAGAACTCTGTTCAACTGATTTTTCCCCCTTGTCTTTTTCTGATTTCTCAGCTTTTTCTGATTTTTCTTTCACTGGGGTTGCTTCTGATTCAATTCTCTCCAGTTCAAGTGCTTGAGACATAAGCTCTGAGAAGTTGCTGTGTCGAAATCCCACAACTTGCATCCTTATACTGGGCTTCAAACCCATCTCAAATCTCTTGCACCTTGCCTTGCTGGTAGTAAGGAGACTCCCAGCATAATGACTTAAGCGGGAGAACTCCCTCTCATACTCTGCCACTGATCTATTTCCTTATTTCAAACTCAAAAATTCTTGCAGTTTCTGGTCAACATATGCATCTGGGATGTATTTCTGTCTGAACTCTCTAATGAAGTCATCCCAGGTCAGCACTGGTGGTTCAACCAAGCTGTGGGGGATGGTCTTCCACCAATCATATGCATCCCCTTGCAGTAGCGACACAGAATACTCAAACTTTAGTTCATCTTGGCAGTGCAGCTTCTTAAATACTCTATCCATTCTTTCGAGCCATTGCTCTGCCTCTAAAGGGTCCACTGTACCCTTAAATTCTGCAGCCCCATACTTCAATAACTTATCATACTGTCTGGCTGGAGGCAGTGGTTGTGCCACAGGTGGTTGGGGTGGAGCTTGAACAGGCATACCCCCAGCCATTTGTTGAAACATCGCAGCCATCTGCTGTGCGAACTGTGCAGGGAACTGCGGCATTTGTGGGGCTGGTGCTGCTGACCCACTAACATTCGGTAAAGCTGGGGCTTCCCCTTGTGCCTCAGCTTCAACAGACTGCTCAACTGAGCGATCCCCTTCTTCCATTTCAATATGAAGTTAGGGTATCTCCTGAACAAATAATAGATGGAGATTTTCCCCCGTTAGTTCATATTCATGATGTAATGCACTGTATGTAACAATTATGGACATTGAGCAGTTGTACTTAACAAAGAAAAGACACAAATTCATAGGTTAAAACATACTTCAAAAATTTGCTCTGATACCACTAAAACATGTCACACCTTACCCCTCTGTAAGGCATAACATGATCCCGTAGAATACCTAATGAACTACCGAACTTCACCTACCGATAACTCATTAAGTACCCTACAAGAGATTTTAAACCAATTTTCCTATATTTGATAAGTGGTGAGCATTTCTAATAAGTATTTAAAATATGTAATTAAGTTGAAAGCTAGTTGGAAATTTTGGCCCATTTTATTTTATTTCGCAAATTTTGAAAAAATTTTGACAGAGTTTTGTCTGTATTTTGAGAAAACAGTTCTTCAATACTTGTAAAAAGCACTTCTAAAAATTTTTCTCAACCACTACTTCAATTTCACAATCAAACTCAATCCATTTCAACAACTCCACAATCATTTCAATCAATTTCTAAAGTTTAAAATTCAATAATCCTCAAAATACTAACAACATTTCATTCAAATTAAATAAAATAGTTCCTCTCATATTTTATTAGAGATAAAATAATTTATATATACATATATCATTACAAAATTTACATCAAAGGAATTTCAAACTAAATTTTTATTACAAACTTCATACAAACTTTGTGCAAGCTGCTCAAGACCCATTTTACATGTCCATACATTTATGTGCAATACATACATCAAAAGAAATATTTACAGTTAGGGTATAAATTATACCCGGTGACTTTAAGCTGATAGCTCCTCTCACCTCAAGACTCGATCTGCTTTGCTCCTCTAGTATCTGTATTTTGCGGCAATGATAAGCTATCGAGTATTAGGTCTCAGTGGTACACAACATACTAAAATAATCTTTATGCAAAACTTAAATCACATTTATTCAAAAATTTGGCTGAACATGAGAATTAAGTACAAATCATGCATTATGAAATTTTAAATGCAAACCAAGTTCATTTCAAAGTATCAAAACACATTTCATAAAACCCACAGTTAGATCATCCCATTCGAAACAAATATAATCTCAATAGCCAGAGGCTAAAGAGAAATCTCATCACAAGGCTAGCTAGCTCAAATATATGGATATCCATTCACATCCTCTTCTACTGGCACACCTCAACACTTCTCCAGAGAAGGAATCAAAATTCGAAACTAATTACCCCCACTAGTCATGTTAATGAGGTGTTCAAATATATGGTCATGACACTGTGGTTTCAAAACTTATCTTAACAATTTGCTAAACATTGTCATTTCAAATATACATAATAACTTTCAACAATTTTGATCAAACATCATAAAAATTGTCATAATTCACTGATTCAAATTATTCAAAACAATATGCAGAAATAATTTACAAAAGTTATACGTTATGCACAAACCTCAAGCGAGTCGCCTCTTGGCCTCGACTCGGTTCCTCGGGTTCTTTCCCGGTATCCTTTCCAACTGAAACACACAATTTTATAATGTCTCAGCACTAGAACATAACATAAATCCAAAATAAATTTAGCTTCACTTTTACCTTGCTCTAACGTGCTAAATTCGATGTTCTCGAAATTTTTGTGTTTCGAGTTACTATTCACTATACTATTCAAGTCAAATAGTTGACTTTCTAAGGCTTAATAGGTATGGGAACTCCAACTTCATCCACATACCACATTTTGGTCACTAAACTTGTTGGTTTTGGTCATTTTCTCAAAACTTAGGTCTTTTAGGCAAAATTGCCAATTTTCATTTTTGGTGTCCCTAATTGTATTGTTTCATTGGTCTGTTTACTGTTAGAATTTGGCAAAACTTTCTTCATAGAAAATGTTCCCTATTGTCTCAAGTTTATTCTCCTTTTTGAATCACCCCAATTGGAGTTTTGTAGCTCAAGTTATATGCAAATTACGTTTACTGTTTATGCTGCAGAATTTTGTTATGGCAGATTGTTAATTCCAACTTCGTTCAGCAATTTGATCAAGTTAGGTCCATAATTTGGTCTAACTTTCTTCACATGAAATGTTCTAATATGCCTTAGGTTTCCATCGGTTCAAGAATCACCTAAATCGGAGTTTTCTAAAGAGAGTTATAACTATTGAAACTTTACTATTCAAATGGCAAATCTGCAGTCTGCAGATTCAGTTATCCAACTTGGCTCAGTAATTTGATTGGGTTAATGGCATAATTTGGGTTGGTGTTCTACATGAAAGTTTTAGGTATATATCTCATCTAACCACTAGTAAATGTTCAGGTCATTTTGACCTAGCTAGCTCGAGTTATGACCAAATGAACAAACACTGTTCATTTGGTCAGTTTGTGCAGGGCAGCCTGCGATTTCTCAACTTCGGTCACTTTGGTCACTAGGTTTTAGTCACTTTTTGGGCAGGCTTCCTAAATGAAAATAGTGTCATTTAGTGCCTATTTGCATCCCCAATTGGTCCCATATCCATTGGACTTGTAAAATCACATTTCTGGTACCTCAAAGGAAATTTTGATCATGCTGCCAGCACATGACCTTATCCAATCCGAATTGGCTTTTAATTCCAACACTTCTAACACACCTCATTTGGTCACAAATGACCATGTTTCACTTCACATTAGGACAAATATATCATTTACCAATTTCTCCAAAATTTTTGCCTTAAAACCCTAGGTTTCAGACCCTAACCACACTAATTCATTGTAATTAACTAATTCAAAGCATATAAACACAATCTTTCAACTCATTCAAGCATTTTAACATGTTTAACTCAATCAAACTCATGCAAATCACTCTCCCCTCCCTGCTGGATGAATTTCAGTTTAGTCCCTCCCACATATTTTTTTTTTATTTTAAGTTTATTTACAAGTAATTCAAGCTAAAAACACAACAATTAATCTCAAACTTTCAATTTGATGTGCTTACCTCAACTTTGATATCCAATCTTCAATTTTTCTCCTCTTTTCTTCTTTCTTTCTTGTTAAATTTCTTTCTCAAGGGATGGGAATAAGGTTTTATGGAGTGATTATGGAAGAAGTTGGGATTTGGTAAGGGTTTCAAAGCTTGAATACAAGCTTTAATGGAGGTTTAACTATGGAGATATGAGGGAGAGGGAAAGTGACGTTTTGAAGAAGACTTTGTGTTTTTTTTTTTTTTCTTTTCTTTCTTTATGTCTTTTGTCTTATGGAAGACCCAAAAATCCATTTAATCAAATTATTAATTATGGGATTTATGGCATTATGCATGATGTCATGCATGATGTCATTTCCCTGCACCTTTTTCATTTTCCTTCTTTTTTTCTTTTTCTTTTATTAGTTCTTTAATTTAATTTTCGATTCCAAAATTTTCTTTTCACCGATTTTATTTGACAGTTAGGTCAGGAGTCAGCTCTCGGGGTCAATTGACCAAATTGCCCCTCACCGGTTCATCCTGGTTTGCAATTAATTCTAGATTTCTTCCAGCTCCCTGACCTAATTATTTGACTGGCTTAACAGTTCTTTTTCGTGATTTTCTCTTTTCCACTGTGTTCATAAGGGTCCTAAGGATCACGGCGTCACATTTTACGGTTTGAAATTTGAGTTTAAAATGACTTCGCAGTCGTTCTCGAGAAGGTCACCCATCGCTGTGACTCTCAGCTCGTTTAACTTCTTATGTTCTGTTTTTCTTGTTTATACTTAACTAATTAGACATCACTAATTATTTGTGTTTATGGCTTCTCTAGTTGTCTTAAGTGTGGTTCTAATCCCCTTAACTGTCCGAACCGACACCGGTCACCGGAATAGTAAAATATACCAGGCTATGCAAATAGGGGTGTTACAAATTATGCCCTTAACCAAGTCATTTGGCTACCCAAAGTTGGTGACTTAAAACTGCCAGAACCAGTTTGGTGCCCAGAAATCTGGGTTGAGTCCAATCCGACAGCTATGATTCAAATGGCTATAACTTGAGATACAAAACTCCAAATGGAGTGATTCAAAAAGGATAATAAAGTTAAGACAATAGGGAACATTTAATATGAAGAAAGTTTTGCCAAATTCTAACAGAAAAATGACCAATGGAATAATGCAACATAGGACAACAAAACTGAAAATTTGCAAATCTGCCTAAAAGACATAGAATTTGAGAAAATAACCAAAACCAACAAATTTAGTAACCAAAATGTGGTATGTGGGTGAAGTTGGAATTCCCATACCTATTAAGCATTAGAAAGTCAACAAATTGACATGAATAGTGTTATGAATAGTAACCCCGAAATACAAATTTTAAAAAACATCAAGTTTAGCATATTAAAGCTAGGTATAAGTAGATTTGAATTTATTATTGGAGTTATGATAAATGGTGATACTGAAACACTGTGAAACTGTGTGTTTCAATGGAAAAGAATACCGGGAAAGAACCTGAGACATCGAGTCAAGACCAAGAGGCGACTCGTATAAGGTTTGTGCACGACTAACTATTTTGTTACTTTTCACTTCTACATTGATTTGAACAAGTTTATTTTATAATTTATAATTTTGTTGTGTTGAGGATTTTAATTTGTTGAATGAAATTGTATAAATTAAATGTAAATTTTCTTATGCATTTGAGGATTTATTGCATGATTTTGAGGATTATAAATTTTAAGTTTGATGTGTTGCCAACCTTGAGCATGAATTTATGATGATTAAATATGTTGATGATTTGTAAACACTTTGTAAATAGAAATTGTTTTGAATATGATTTGAAACCACAATTGATATGGCAAAATATGTTGTGAATTCTCATTAGCTTGTCTAGTAAGATATCTCCTCCACTAGATAGGGCGAGTTTCTTCCTCTCTGGCTTGCCAGTTGGGGAAGAGTTTAAATGAGTACTCATATATACTAGCTAGTCTTTGTTCCTCCCTTTTAGCCTTGGTTATTGGGAGAGTGTGAAATGTCGTGGTGTACAACATGACATCTATTTGAATTTTGGGTCATGGGTTCAACTGTGTGAATTGTTGGCAACGCCCTTTAAATTATGCATAGTTTGATAAATTGTGGTCTAAATAAATAATTTGTCAGTGATTCAAAATATTTTCGTATTGTTTCGGGATTTAAAAGAAATGCGGATAAATAGTTACTATTTGATCAAAATGTTATTGAAATGAATAATTTGCATGAATGAAAATATTGATTTCTGAATGTTATAAATTTTGAAGAATTTAGAAATTTTAAATTTTTTTTTTTGTTATGAATTGTCAAGCATAACTTGTGGTAAGATTTAAATTATTAGTTTGTACACCACTGAGTTCACCACTCAGCGATAGCGTTGTATGCTGTCGCAGATGAAAGAAAATATAAAGCAGCTGAGCAAGATTACTGAAAGGCATAGTGAGACTATCTTTGGGTATATCATAGGTATACCCTTGTACTTTAGATTTTGATGTAATTCTGTAATTATAGGTATGAAATTTACTTTGAGCTGTTGTACCAACTCTTTTGTAATATATTTTTGGATTGTAATGAAATACAAATTATTATAAGGTTATCTTGAGATTTTATGTATTTATAAAGTTTTGCATTACTAAATTTTTAATACTCCCATGAATGTAAATATTCATTTTGTTATTTTAATGAGATATTTCAATGTTTGATTTAATTTAAACTGCATATTGAGTTGCTTGTGTTGATTTGTGAAATGAGATTGAATAATGGAGTTGTGATTGAGAATAATATTGGGAGTATCTTTATTTTCAGGTTTTGAAGAACTGTTTTCTCAAAATACAGATGGCACTCTGCCGAAATTTTTATAAAAATTGCGGAGATTTTAAATATCTAAAAATTTAATTTATATTTGGACTTTAAATAAAGCTTTGTAATATTTGAAAAAAATTTAACCCACCAATTTAAAAATGAACGAAAATTATTTTAAAATCCCTTGTAGTATATTTAATGGGTTACCGGTAGGCGAAGTACAGTAATTCATTAGGTGTACTACGGGAGCATGTTACATCTTACGAAGAGTAGGCTGTTATATGTTTTAGTGGTATTAGAGAAAAGGTTTTAAAGTAAATTTTGAACTGTGAAATTGAAATATTTTTCGATAAGTACAACTGCTCGAATGTTTGATACATATAGTACATTTACATCATAAATATGAAGTAATGAGGAGAAATCTCCTTGTGTTGGTTGTACAGGAAATAGAAAAAAAGAATTTTGTGAATAGATATGGACAAGGGGGATAAAATGGTAGAGCAGTCTGATACAGCTTACGTACAAGGAGAGGCCCCAGTTTTGCAGAGCGTTGGAGGTCCAACTGCATTAGTCCCTCCTATACAAATTACTACACAAAGAACCCAGCAGATGGCCATGTTCTTTCAGCAAATGGCCATGTTCTTTTCAAAGAAATGGCTAATAATCATAGCCCAAGTACAAACCCAACCCCTCAAGAGCGGATGAAAAGGAGAAAAGTGGGAAACCCATCAGTCAAAGTTCGAGTAGTAATTTCGGAAAGAGAAGATTTTGAGGACCCCAGCTCTAAGTATGTGACGGACCTTGAGCGAAGCAATCAAGAACCATTCGTCAAAGAACCAGAAGTTCCTACCCTATCCGTATCTATGACGTTTGTGAAAATTTTCATGGGGGTATTTGCCATAGGGTCACTGGAGCCTGCTTCAATTATGGTGGAATTGGACATTTCGCCCGAGATTATACTAGCACACGTCGATTTATGCCACATACTACACCAGAGGAATTAGTTCAAGATTATGATTTTAGAGGCTCATTAATAGTTAGTAGGGTCAGAGGTAGAAGTAGAGACATCAATTCGGGTAATCCTCACACAATGGACCAACCCGAGCAGAGGAATACATTAGAAAGAGGGAACGCCATGCATCGAGGGGAAGAAGCAGAGACTTCAGATGTAGTTGCCGGTATGTTCTTAACTTGTGAAGGGAATAATTATGTACTATTTGATTCCGGCTCTATTTATTTATATGCTAATGCAAAATTATATATTCTACTGCTATTCCCTTGCATGGAGATAAATTTTAATGTGTTAGTAATTAGTCTTTTAGGATAAGAATTGCGATAATAAGCATAATTGGAATTAATTTTGGAAAAGTTTCTCATGAGAGACATCTCCTAGACTACGATAAATTATAAAGTTAATTAGTAAGCCTAATTAGGTAAGGCAAGAGGACCAAAAAGTAAGTTATAGCAATATATCTGCCCTAGATGGAAGTAAAGGTACTATTGTTGATAGATGTCAGTAAGTACCATAATCAAAATAAGTTTAAGATATTAATGGATTTGAAAGAAATAAGACATAGGGAAGTTTGATCTATTGGGATGTATCGTAGTAACTATGTAATATTCTTGATGTTTGTGCTGTAAGCTGTAGATTACAGTACTGACTTGAGATTTATTGTGTAGAGCTACGTACTACCCAATAGTACATAAGAATAAGAATAGTTATAAATGACTTTTGCTCTGGTACAAATATACCAGAATAGAGTTTTATTACTAGAACTGAGTTTGAAAATCCTAATTCGGGATTTAAAACTCTATAATTAGAATATCAAAAGATCATGGTTGCAAGGTAGTGAGAGTTTAAGACTCCGTTACCCTAGCATGAATTATAGTACATCAAGAATTGTTATGGGACTAGAGATTTTAGCATGGTAAAAATTTAAAAATAACACCTATAGGGCTAAGTCATCCAGTCTCCGATATGGGGTTTATAGTTGTTCTGGTATTGCAATGGATCTTTTGCTCAAAGTTTAGTAAGGAACAATATTCTATTTGTATAGCAGTAAGACACAAAATATAATTTTGTTCCCCTAGAAGAGACAGGATGCTATAGATGACAATTATAACTTATAAAATAGTTAAGAAATGATATTCTACAGATAACAGTAATTTGATAGGAACTAGTTGGCCAGGTATTCTTTAGAAAGAGCACAATTTTATTGTGCGGATCATAAGGATTAGATTAGAATTCAAGCAGAACTTTTGAATAGCATGGGAAACAGGAGAGTCCGGTAGACTCCCTTCTTAAGATTAAAGAATTGTTTATGGTTGAAAAAAAAGGGTAATGATCGCAAACTAGCGGAAAATAAGCTATAGAATATTGATAGATAAAAGAGTTGTAGAAGTAAAAATTAGAATAGTTGGTGCGAATGTAATAAAGAAACGTTATGAATATTAGTTAAAGTGCTGACTAGAATGGTCAGAGGACCAAATCAAAGTAATATTGAAGTATAGTGGATTTATTAGGGATGATAAGAGGTGCTAAATCATGACTCGACAGTCAAGTTAAGGAAGAAGATAAGATTGAGGAATAAAATAATTAAAGTTAAGCTGTGGAAAAAAAAAACAAATAGAACAGTAAGAAATGAGAAAAACACTAAATGAGGAATTGCCACCAGGGCAAACAACCTACTTAAAACGTGTAATGATATCCCAAACTATTTTATCAAGAAGGAAATAAGTTAAACAAAAGCAAAAAAGATAGTGCAAAATGGCACATAGGCCTTGGTCATAAATGGAGATGGTAAGATAATGGTTATGGACCTATGGCCAAGAAAGAGATAAGCAGTTCATATATGATCAACAAGGTCATTTAAAAAAAAAAAAAAAAGACTACAAAGGAAAATAATTGCTAAAACAACAGCAAGAAAAGACTAAAATATTCTAAACTAAACTGAAGGTTGCATCAAATTATAAAGAGATTTGATAAGAAAAGAGTAAAACTAAATTCTCACCTATAGGATCGTACGAGGTCCTAGAAAGAGTGGATCCACTAGCACACAGATTTGCTTACCTCTAAAATTAAAATGAATTTGAATATAACTTATGACAGAAGCTCATAAGAAACTTGGCACACGAGGTGAATAATCGATGAGTAAATAGTATTGGTTAAAGTGTTAAGGAACCATCATTCAGGCCAGGAAGCTACTTAGGAGCGTGAATAGGACATGAGGAGACAGCACCCACAACTGTTCAAAGACTAATATCATGTAAAATTTTGAGGACGAAATTATTTTAAAGGGGGGAGAATTGTAACACCCCTATTTGCATAGACTGATATATGTTACTGTTCCGGTGATGGGTATCAGTCCGGACAATTAAGAGGATTAGAACTATGTTTAAGACACCTAGAAAAGCCTTGATCGAAAATAAATAGTGATTACCAGATAGAAAAGTAAAAATAAGAAAAACAGAACATAAGAAGTTAAATGAGCCGAGAGTCACAGCGATGGGTGACCTTCTCGGGAAGGATTGCGAAGTCAATTTAAACTCAAATTTCGAATCGTAAAATGTGATGTTGCGGTCCTTAGGACTATTACAAACACATTGGAAAAGAGAAAATCATGAAAAAGAATTGTTAAGCCAGTCAAATAATTAGGTCAAGGAGCCGGAAGAAATATTGAGTTATTTGCAAACCGGGTTGAACCGGCGAGGGGCAATTTGGTCAATTGACCTCGAGAGTTGACTCCTAACTTAACTGTCAAATAAAATCAGAGAAAAGAAATTTTCGGAATCGGAAATTAAATTAAAGAACTAATGGAAAAATAAAAAAAATAAAAAAAAGAGAGGAAAATGGAAAAGTGAAAAGTGATGACATCATGCATGACCTCATGCATGATGCAATAAATGTATAATTAATAAATTTAATTAACTTGATTTTTTGGTCTTCCATAAGACTAAAAACATAAAGAAAAGAAAAAAAAAAGAGAAAACTTATCTTCCTTTGCCGTCCACCTCTCCTCTCTCATCTCTCTCATTTTCTTAACCTCCTCCATTGAAGCTCACTAAAAAGCTTCTTAAACCCAAGAATTGAGCCATAAAATTTATAAGTTTCTCAGTTAAAACCTGTAGTTGAGTCTTGTTAAGAAGATTGGAAAGAGAAAAATTGAAGAAAGCTTGAAGAATCAAGAATTTGGAAAGCTCCATTTGAGGTAAGCTCTCTTCCTTAATTTGGATTGAATTATAAGTATAGAAGTAAGATGAGAGTGGTTAGAAATACATGAAAACATGCAAAATCATGCCTATCTAGAACCCTAGGAATTTTGGCCATCAGCAAACTAATGTTGAAATGGGTAATTTTGATGCAAATAATGAAGTGATTAAGTGTAAGTGAGGGTATGAGTACTAAATATGCATTTAGAATTCAACAAATGAGTTAGATAAGAAAGTTAGGGTTTGGACCTAGGGTTTTGGGAGATAAAAATGTGAGGATGTGTTAAATGGTGTGTTTAACCTTGTTTGAGATGAAAAATGGTCATTTGTGACCAATTGAGATGTGTTGGAAGTGTTAGAAGTGAGTTTAAATTTGGACTGAAAATGGCCACGCTGCAGGTAGCAGGACCAAGGTCCCTTTGAAGGACCAAAACTAAAAATTTACAAGTCCAATTGGTATGAGGCTAATTGGGAATGAAAATAGGCGCAAAATGGAACATTTTTCATTTAGGAATCATGCCCAAAAAGTGAGCAAAACCTAGTGAACAAATTGATCAAATCTAGATTTATGCAGTCTGACCTGTACAAAAATGACCAAATGAACATTTTGGGCTAGGTAGGGATAAATGACCTGAACTTTTACCAGCGGACAGCTGAGATATAGACCTAAAACTTTCATGAAGAACACAAAACCAAATTGTGCCCTTAACCAAGTCATTTGGCTACCTAAAGTTGGTGACTTAAAACTGCCAGAACCAGTTTGGTGCCCAGAAATGTGGGTTAAGTCCAATCCGGTAGCCATGATTCAAATGGTTATAACTTGAGCTACAAAACTCCAAATGGAGTGATTCAAAAAGGAAAATAAAGTTAAGACAATAGGGAACATTTTCTATAAAGAAAGTTTTGCCAAATTCTAACAGAAAAATGACCAATGGAATAGTGCAACATAAGACACCAAAACTGAAAATTTGTAAATTTGCCTAAAAGACATAGAATTTGAGAAAACAACCAAAACCAACAAATTTAGTAACTAAAATGTGGTATGTGGGTGAAGTTGGAATTTCCATACCTATTAAGCATTAGAAAGTCAACAAATTGACTTGAATAGTATCATGAATAGTAACCCCGAAATATAAATTTTAAAAAACGTCAAGTTTAGCATATTAAAGCTAGGTATAAGTAGATTTGAATTTATTTTTAGAGTTATGATAAATGGTGATACTGAAACACTATAAAACTGTGTGTTTCAGTGGAAAAGAATACCGGGAAAGAACCTGAGACATCGAGTCACGACCGAGAAGCGACTCGTATAAGGTTTATGCACAACTAACTATTTTATTACTTTTCACTACTAAATTGATTTGAACAAGTTTATTTTATGATTTATAATTTTGTTGTGTTGAGGATTTTAATTTGTTGAATGAAATGGTATAAATTAAATGTAAATTTTCTTATGCATTTAAGGATTTATTGCATGATTTTGAGGATTATATATTTTAAGTTTGATGTGTTGCCAACCTTGAGCATGAATTTATGATGATTAAATATATTGTTGATTTGTAAACACTTTGTAAATAGAAATTGTTTTGAATATGATTTGAAACCACAGTTGACATGGAAAAATATGTTGTGAATTCTCATTAGCTTGTCTAGTGAGATATCTCCTCCACTAGATGGGGCGAGTTCCTTCCTCTCTGGCTTGCCAGTTAGGGAAGAGTTTGAATGAGTACTCATATATACTAGTTAGTCTTTGTTCCTCCCTTTTGGCCTCAGTTATTGGGAGAGTGTGAAATGTCTTGGTGTACAACACGGCATCTATTTGAATTTTGGGTCATGGGTTCAACTGTGTGAATTGTTGGCAATGCCCTTTAAATTATGCATACTTTGATAAATTGTGGTTGAAATAAAAAATTTGTCAGTGATTCAAAATTTTTGGTATTGTTTCGGGATTTAAAAGAAATGCGATAAATAGTTACTATTTGTTCAAAATGTTATTCAAATGAATAATTTGCATGAATGAAAATATTGACTTCTGAATGTTATGAATTTTGAAGAATTTAGAAATTTTAAATTTTTATTTGTTATGAATTGTCAAACCTAACTTGTGTTAAGATTTAAATTATTAGTTCGTGCACCACTGTGTTCACCACTCAGCGATAGCTTTGTATGCTGTTGCAGGTGAAAGAAAACATAAAGCAGTTGAGTAAGATTACTAAAAGGCATAGTGAGACTATCTTCGGGTATATCATAGGTACACCCTTGTACTTTAGATTTTGATGTAATTTGTAATTATATGTATGAAATTTACTTTGAGCAGTTGTGCCAACTCTTTTGTAATATATTTTTGGATTGTAATGAAATACAAATTATTATAAGGTTATCTTGAGATTTTATGTATTTATAAAGTTTTGCACTACTAAATTTTTAATACTCCCATGAATGTAAATATTCATTTTGTTATCTTAATGAGATATTTCAATGTTTGATTTAATTTAAACTACGTATTGAGTTGCTTGTGTTGATTTGTGAAATGAGATTGAATAATGGAGTTGTGATTGAGAAAAATATTGGGAGTATCTTTATTTTCAAGTTTTGAGGAACTGTTTTCTCAAAATACAGACGGCACTCTGCCGAAATTTTTATAAAAATTGTGGAGATTTTAAATATCTAAAAATTTGATTTTTGTTTGGACTTTAAATAAAGGTTTTTAATATCTGAAAAAAATTTTACCCACCAATTTAAAAATGAACAAAAATTGTTATAAAATCCCTTGTAGTATATTTAATGGGTTACCAGTAGGCGAAGTACGGTAATTCATTAGGTGTACAACGAGAGCATGTTATATCTTACGAGGAGTAGGGTGTGACAATTGTGGTCATTTGACACCCCGAGTTGTCTTTTGACCTAAATGTCCATAAAAAATAAATGATACTACACTTGGAAAATGTCATGGAAAATTAAATTGGTGGTACCTAATGTAAATAGCAAAGGATAGGAGTTAAATCAGGGAATATGGAAACTTTAGAATAAACAAATATTACAATCTTCACTTAGTGCTCCACTAACACCTAAAGTGGACCATTAAACTTCATTTTGGACAGAAAACTTCATCTTCTTCAACCTCCCAAAAATTAGCCGAAATGCTCCCAAAGAAATTCCTCCATGGCCGTCCATGGCCAAGCTTCAATCCTTCATCTCCAAGCCAATTTCCTTACACTTTCCTTCACTAAAATTGTTCTACACAACTTGGGCAGTAGATAGGTAGCAAGAAAATCAAGTTTTGGTGAGGTTTTGAAGAATTTCAAAAGTGGTAAGTATGTATTTTTTATGCTTGTTTCATTAAACCTTGAAGGGATGTTATGGGTAGTTGAATTGTGGAAGGATTTTTGATGTTTGATGAGTCAAGGGAGAGGTACATTTTTGATAGCCATGGAACTGCAATAAGAGCAATTTATACTTGCATGTAAATAGTAGATTAAGGTGTTGATGTAAGTGTTTATGTGTGTAGGAATAAATTGGATAATGTATACTAGATGTATGTGATAGTACACTTGATTTTAGAAGCTTGGAAGCTAATTGAGGGAGATGTACAATCGGCAACTTTGAAGTGTAGACCAAAATATGTTGTTTCATGGTTTGGTTTATGGAATTATATTGTTGAATTATGGTGCTTGTTATGGTAGCATGTATATGTGTATAAAGGTTTGAATTTGGACATGTAAATGAGCTATGTCATGTGGTTAAATTGTTTGTAATTGGACTTAGAAAATTTTGTGCTATAATGTGCATATTGGGAATGGTTATAAGTTGCCAAAATGACCAAAAATGAGTTGCTAAATGTGTTTAAGTTATGGTACAAACCAGAAATGGCATGAAGGAAATAACTTGGTACGCATAGGATGTGTAATTGATGAGTGATGAATAATGTGTAATAGGGCAGTGTATGTTTTGACTTAGAACCTTAAGTGTGTGACTCCAATTGGTATGAGACCAATTGGAGGTGAAACTAGGCACAAAAAGTGCCAACTTTCATGAAGGAAGCTTACCAAATTTCTGCTTGGAAGGTGACTTGAAAATTGACCAAATCCGGATTAGTACTTTGAAAGCCTGAAAATTGACCATTTGGGCAGCAGTTAGTTTTTTGGCCATAACTCACTCAAAAAAGGTCCAATTGACCTGAAATTTTTACCATGAATAGTTAAGACATATATCTACAACTCTTATGAAGACATCAACACCCAGAAATTACCATAAGTAAGTCAAATATCTTGCACAAATTCAGGTCCAAAAACTGGCCAAACCAAAAGTGACCAAAAAATGACCTAAAGTGACCATTTTGATACATTCTGTCTAGCATTGGTAGATTGACCATAACTTGGTCTACACAACTCAGAATGACCTAAAATTTTGCCCTGCCTGCAATAAGACATTGACCTACAAGTTTGTAGTTTTGACTGAAACCCGAAAACTGAGAGAACTAGGTCATCCGGCTAGGTCAATATAGTATACTGAAATCCGGCAAATTGCAATAAAATGCAATATACTTGCAAATGAATTTGGTAACATGTACCAACACTAAAAGGCTATTAAATATGACACATTGGTAATATTAAAACCTAATTCACCTAAACTGCATCGAAGGTCAACATCTTAGGTTCACTAAGGAAATAATAAAATTCAATAAGTTAATTATTAAGCTTTATTCTTAGAGACAATTTAAATGAGTACTGAAACACTTCAAATTATGTGTTTCAGTTAGCAAAGACTCAAGGAAGGGGAAGGAAACACTGAGTCAGGTGCGCGAGACAGTTATTTCTTTTGAATTTTTCAATTGAAATAAATTATGACTATTTGTATATTATTGTTTAAATTATGAAAAATTGTTTGAATGATATTTGATGGATACTTATTGATTAAAAAGCATTGTAAATGGTTTGAAACCACAGCTATCATATATATTGATTGAATTCCTCACTAGCTTGTCTAGTGGGATGAATTAAATTCCCTCTCTGGCTGAAGTGTTGAGTTGTGTGCCTGTTGAGGATGAATAGAATGAGTACTCATATTATTGCTAGCTAGCTATGTTATTCCTCATTAGCTATCGGCTTTTGGGATGAATTGAATTTCTCACTAGCCATCGGCTTTTGGGACGAATTAAACTTTGGAACATGATTAAGCTGTGTGTGTGATTTATTAATATTCATTGTGATATTGTGAAATGGAGTTTAAATTCATATTGACATTCACTGTCTTTTGAATTTAACTATGTTTTGATTTATTGAGATTTATTGTGATATTGTGAAATGGAGTTTAAATTCTTTATGACATTCATTGTCTTTGAATTTAACTATGGTTTTAAGTATCCACTATTTATATGACTTATGATTTGTGATTTAAAGTTGTATTTGGTTAATGTTATGCACCACTGAGACATTGTCTCAACAATAGCTTTTCATTGCTGTCGCAGGTAGACAGGCTGACAGGGCAGCAGACTAGGCTACTAGTACTACACTGGGAGATCATCGGGTTTATTGAGTATACCATATTTTGCAATTTTTATTGTAATGTATGTTCACTGTATGTATATAGTGTTCTTGGTTTTGAGCAGTTGTAAATTAAAAATATACATTGAAGAACAGTTTTATTCAAAATACAGATGGCACTCTGCCAAAATTTTTACAGAAATTACTAATAATTCAAATGTGTTAGCTGTTTTACTTCAGTTCAAAAAATTTTTTAACACCTGTAAATAGTGCTCACCACTGTAAAAAGAAGTAAGAAAAGTTTTAAAATCTCTTGTAGTGTATTTAATGGGTTATTAGTAGACGAAGTTGGTAATTAATTAGGTATACTATGGGATCATGTTATGCCTTATAGAGGGGTAGGGTGTGACAGAATTTTGGTAAGTTTCCTTCATGAAAGTTGGCACATTTTGTGCCTAGTTTCACCTCCAATTGGTCTCATACCAATTGGAGCCACACACTTAAGGTTTTAAGCTAAAACACACATTGCCCTATTACAATTTGTTCATCCTTTACCAATTACAAATCCTATGCTTACCAAGTTCACTCTTCCATGCTAATTTTGGTTTGTACCATAATATTAACACATTTAGCAACACATTTTTGGTCATTTTGGCAGCCTGTAACCACTCTCAACATACACCTTATAACTCAGAATTTTTCCAAGTCCAATTACAACAATTAAAGTCCCATTTACCACAATTCAACCACATGAACATACCTCATTTCCATGTCTAAATTCTAACAATTAAACACACACACATGCTGCCATCCATGAAAACATAATTCAAGAATATTTCATGAACTGAAACACTTCAATCTTCTTCATGAGGCTGCCACAAGTTTACATATACCCACCAATTTCAATTTAAACAAATTTTCAAGCTTCTAATCAAACCTTACACATGGAATTCAACTATAATACAATCAAACGTTTAAATCATCATTCAAACCACTATTTACATGCAAGAATAAGCTGTTCTTTTTGAGGTTCCATGGCTACTAAAATGTACATTTCCACTAATTCATCAAACTTCAAAAATCCTTCCACAAATCAACAACCTATAACACGCATTCAAAGTTTAATGAAACAAGAATTAAAAATACATACTTATCACTTTTAAAATTCTTCAAAACCTCACCAAAACTTAACTTTCTTGCTACCTATCTACTGCCTAAGTTGTGTAGAACAACTTTAGTGAAGGAAAATGCAAGGATCATGGCTTGAAGATGGAAGTGTGGAGCTTGCATGCAATTCGGCCATGGAGGTTTGAGAGCATTTCAATTTCGGCTCATTTTGCAAAGTGAGGAAGATGAAGGCATATTCTGTCCATATGTTGTTTAAATGTCCACTTAAGTGGAGTTAGTGGAGCACTAATAGGATTAAAAGTATTTTTTTATGTTAAACTTTCCAATTTTTCATATTTTCCTCCTATCTTTTGCTATTTAGATTATGTACCACTATTTTAATTTTTCATGACATTTTCCAAGTGTAATATCATTTATTTTTAATGAAAATTTATATTAAAAGACAACTCAGGGTGTCAAATGACCACAATGCCCTTATTCGGGTTGCATTCCCGATTTTTCGGTAACACCGAGTTTTGTTGTTTTCTCGATTTCTCATTTTTCTTTGTACTAATTAATTAATTTTTCTTTGATATTTCTAATGATATTTATACTTCAATAGACATTTATTTAAGTCCTAAAAATGTTTTCCAAGGATCCCCGCAGTCCAGGGCTAGTCAACAGTCCATGCCGCAACTTTCCGGTTCGGTCACTCATCGCTAGGGTTCTCGGCTCGTTTAACTTGGTTACATTTCATTGCTATTTCATTATTCTATGTCTCCTCACCAATATTTAAGTGTAGTTCTAGGCATCCTAGCTGTCAGGACAATACTGGTCATAGGAATAGTAGAATGCACTACCGAATATAGGGGAGTTACAATTATGGTCTTTTAATCAAATTGGTCCTCCCACTAACTTAGTGAATCCTACACTTCCAAAATAGAAAACAAAAATCCTAGTTGGATAGATTTCTAGTGGGTGATTAAATCCTTATAATCCTATTGATCATCCTCAGGTACATCCATTATTAGAATTACAATAAACTATAAGTGAGCAACTTCTTGCCCATCACATCTCATGTGAGGTTCAATCCTTTACCTAGCCCCTAATGCTCAAAATCTTAGGTACATCCATTATTGACTTATCTTGCATTAGTTAAGTTGATCCCATTGAGCCAGTAAACATGCAAAGAATTTTAATGTCCTCAGGTACATCCAATATTGGCCATTAAACCATTTATGTAACACCCTCCTGGTAGCAACTCCGTACATTCCCATTACTGACGATGTCGGTCCCATGGACAGAACGTTGGAAAAATATTTAAACTAAAGTGAGGAACCATAATTAACTCAAATATTAATAAGAAAAATTTAGTAAAAAATTTAGAAATAAAAAACAACCAAGATAAACGAGTCATGCCCTAACGATGGGTAACCCAGAGAAGTTGCGGTTCGCAACTAGGAGCCCTAGACACAGGAAAAATTATAAAATAATTTTTGGGACTCCAGAGAAGGGTTACTGAAGTTCCTATGGCATTAGAATGCCAAGAAAAATACCTAGAAAAATTTTTCAATCGGTACAGACAACTTTGACCCATTAAGCCAAACGGAGGGCATTTTGGTCATTTCGCCTTCAGAGGTGATTTTTGGCCGACTTGTCCAGTTGAGTAAATAATTAATATGACATAAAATATAAATAAAAATCACTAGAAATTAAATTGAAAATGAGTAGTGAAGAAAAGAAAAGAAAATGAGGAAAAAGGCTTATTTATGACATCATGATGATGTCATTTAAAAGCTATAACCAATCATATTTAAACAACCTATTAACTAACAAATAAAAGAGATAAAGAAGACCAAAAAAAGACCAAAAGCTAGCAGCCTTCTTCCTCCCTAAAAACCAGCCGAAACCCTTGCATGCCCAAAACTTCCATTGACAACTTCAAGCAAGCTCCATTTCTCTCTTCATTTCACCATAAACCCTAGACACCTTTCACTAAAATTTATCCTTGCACCTTGCATAACCTTTTGGCAGCCAAGAAAAGGAAAGGAAGTGAAGTTTTGAGCTTGGGAAAAATCTGCCTACAAGAGGTTAGTACATCAATATACCTAAAACTCTTTAATTTCATTATTAGGGACTTGAATTTAGTAAGAAATTGTAATTAAAATGGACAAAAACTCATGTGTATGTGTACATGAATTTTTGCAGCCCTAAGGATGGAATAATTTTGATTGTTTTGATGGACTTAGAGTGGACTAGAAATGATGTTTAAGGTATATAACTACATGGATAATGAATTAGTGTGCTAATTAAGATGTATGGGTAAATTGAAATGGAAATTAGGGTTTTGGGGAGTAAAAATTTGACTTGGCCTATGAAATGATTAATGGACATTCTAATGGTCAATTAGTGACCATTTGAGGCAAGTTAATCATAATTTGAAGTGAACTAATGCATGGCAAAGTGAAATGTGTAGGCTGCCTAGTGACAGCAGCAATGATGCTGTGATTCCAGCCCACTTAGACAGCCATAACTTTGGCTGTGTAGGTCCAATTGGTGTTTGGCCAATTGGACATGAAACTAGACTTATAATGGCACATTTTTGCTGAAGAAACCATGCCCAAAAGACCAAAGCAAGTGGACCAAAAGTTGGCCCCAATCCGGATACCCTGCAACAGCACCTGCAGAAATGACCAAATGAACAGTAACTGTTCATTTGGCCATAACTCACTGTAGAAATGGTCAATTGACTTGAAAGTTTTACAACAATAAGATAAGACATAGACAAACAACTTTCATGAAGAAACCTACCCCAAATTATGGTCAGAACCCATCCAACAAGGCAGTGGAAGTCACTGTTCATGGTACTATAGATTTGGTAAATTCTGCAGAATTGAAATCCGGCCAGCTGTGGTTTTTGGACCATATCTGGAGCTAAAAAACTTCAAATGGAGTGATTCAAAAAAAGAAATTCAACTAGACAAAATAAGGAACAACTTTCATGTTTACCATTTCCTCAAATTCACACTGCAACAGTGCTTAATAGAACAGTAAATTTAGGCTTCAAAAACTGAAAATTCTGCTCTCTTGGTTTTAAGTTTAGAAATGGTAATGAGATCAATTCCAAGAAGTTTTAAATGCAAAATGTGGTATGTTTTGAGTGTCAAAACCAATTTACCTATTTTCTATCAAAAAGTCAACATTTTTGTTGACCAATGAGGCGAATAGTGACACCAAAACTTGAAGTTCAAAATTTAAAGAATTCAAAAGTATCAAATGCCCTAATATATCTAACAAGATTGGTTTGGATAGTTTAGCATGCCAATAGGGTTCAGTTAGCAGTACTGCACATGGCAATATGCCATTCTGTGATTTCATGGCTTTTAGCCATTCTGACCTTGTATTGAGATGTGGCCTCGTGCCTAATATTATTTACAGCTTGTTCGCTGTTCTGTTGCACACCGGGAGATACATATGTGACCGATGGTGTATTGCCAGGTACTTGATACCCAGTGCGGTTACGTTATCCGATCCGATCGTCTAGTGTAGGTTACTTGGGCAACCAAATGAATGAAAATGGACAAAGTTAAAGAAATAAATGAATATAACAGATACAAAACAAATAAGACATATATATATTAAATACATATTTATTTTCTGCTATTTTCTTGTATTTTATTATTGCACCACTAAGCATCATTGCTTAGCGCGTTGCTTTTGCCACGCGTAGGTACTGGAGATACTGAACGTGAGCCCAGTAGACCGCAGACTGGGTGAGTCCATCCTGTGACTCTGCACTGTCCGTGTCACCTCAACTTCTGCAGTGCATTGGTAGGACACTAGGTGTCATTTTGGTATTTTGTAATTAAATTTTTATTTTCTCATATGTAGTTGAACTTATGAAATGTATTTTGATGATCATGTAAATAATGAGAATTGTGTTTGTGAATGGAAAAGAGAATGTTTATTTGTGATTTATACTTGATTATCACATGTGATGGATGATTGAGAACTTAAATTGAAAATTGTTGAGATTATGATATTGAAGTTTGAGAATGATTGAATATGAATATTGGAAGTGTTTTTCACAGTTCCAAGAACTGCTTTCTCCATTTTTAGCCAAGTACTCTGTGATTTTCTTTAAAATTTTGAACCTCAAATAATTTATAATTTGATAAATGGCTCAAATATATTATATTTCACAAGTTATATTCAAAAGCATGATAAAAATTAATTAAGGTATATTAGAGTG